>NC_088873.1:47748444-48048444 GCF_032884065.1 Artemia franciscana
GCACATAGATATATCTGATGTAAATTTTACTAGGGCTGGGAGCAACACTGAAACAGGTAACAAATACAATTCCATTTCGACTGCCATTTATACCAATGCAAAAATTAATCACAAAACACACCCAGTGTAGTTGTCCTATGCAAATTAGGCCAAATAATTAGCCACAGTGGTCCTGCTGTCTTTTTAAATGACTTTTATGTGTAGAAAAGGGTATCTAATAACGAGTGTAGCTAGAAGGCTACCAAATAACTCATTAATACTTGCGTATCAAAAGGTCGTATCTTCGTTGAAAATTAATTTGGTGTGAGGTATGACAGCACAGACAGTAAAATCATGGCAATCATTTCCAGAGTTCCGTTGACTTGGTAAAAAGGTGTTTAAAAGGAAAAAAAAACATTGATGAGAATTTACGACAGATCAGACGCATTAAAGCACATTGATTGTGTAAGAAAGAATTTCAGCAAGTTTAAGCAATTTTTAAGTTGGCCTATTTTAATTCGGGTGATTTTCCTTATTTTGAAGTTTGTTTTGATATTGGGTTTGAATTCCTTCCTGTCTTAGTTTTGATTAAGTCATACATACTAATTTCGCTTCCATACATCATGTTTAACTCATGTTTGATATGTTTACATCATGTTTATCATATAAATTTATCTCAAAACTTTAAAGGCTTTATATAGATCTTTACTTGTCTCTGAAAGTTTTTGGGAAAATGTTCTTTTACTTAAAATTTTGCAGAAACGCAAAAACCAAACCATTCTTTCACGAATCAAACAGTTCGTGGTAACGAACTGTAGTAAAGAGCGACCCGGCTAATTAGTGACCAAAACTCAAAAAACGGAATTTTGATACCAATAGTTACATCAAAAGAATCGCATTTTAATGCTGATTTTAAATATATAAGTTTTATCAAGTTTAGTCTTACCCATCAAAAGTTACGAGCCTGAGAAAATCTGCCCTATTTTAGAAAATAGGGTGAAACACACCCTAAAAGTCATAGAATCTGAATGAAAATCACACCATCAGATTCAGTGTATCAGAAAACCCTACTGTAGAAGTCCCAACACCCTCTCTACAAAAATGTGGAATTTTGTATTTTTTGCCAGAAGACAAATGACGGATGCGTGTTTATTTTTTTTTTTTTTTTCTTTTTCCCAGGGGTGATCGTATCGACCCACTGGTCCTAGAGATTTGCGAGAGGGCTCATTCGACCAGAAATGAAAAGTTCTAGTGCCCTTTTTAAGTGACAAAAAATCGGAGGGCACCTAGGCCCCCTCCCACGCTCATTTTTTCCCCAAAGTAGTCGGATCAAAATTCTGAGATAGCCTTTTTATTCAGCATAGTCAAAAAACCTTATAACTATGTTTTTGGGGACGACTTACTCCTCCACAGTCCCCGTGGGAGGGGCTGCAAGTTGCAAATTTTGACCAGTGTTTGCATATATTAATGGTTATTGGGAAATGTACAGACGTTTTCAAGGGGATTTTCTGGTTGGGAGGGGGGTTGAAAAGAGAGGGCTATGTGGGGGAAATTTTCCATGGAGGAATTTTTTATGGGGGAAGAAGATTTCCATAAAGGGGGCGCAGCATTTTCTAGCATTATTTTAAAAAAACAATGAGAAAATAAATATGAAAAAGATTTTTTTTCAACTGGAAGTATGGAGTAGCATTAAAACTTAAAACGAACAGAAAATATTACGCATATAAGGGGTTCACCTCCTCCTAATACCTCACTCTTTACACAAAAGGATTTTTAGTAAAAATTTAAGTTTTAATGCAGAGTTATTGACGAGGTATTGACGTGTGGGCGAACCTTCTCATATACGTAATAAAAACATACGAACATAGAAGTTTGTTACGTAAGCTAATTCGTAAGTTACGTATATCTTTTACTAATGAAAACGTTCGTAAAAACTAAAATTTCTAGTTGCCTCTTTAAGTACCCAAAAAACTGGAGAGCAACTGGGCCTCCTTCCCCTCCTTTTTTCACAAAATCATTCGATCAAAACTATAGGAAAGCCATTTAGCCAAATAAATAAATATGCAAATTTCGCTTTAATTATTCATCTGCGGAGAGCCGAAATCAAAACATGGATTAACTAAAAAACATTCAGAAACTAAATAAAAAGAAAAAAGTTTTTTTTAACTGAAAGTAAGGAGCGACATTAAAACTTAAAACAAACAGAAATTACCCCGTATATGAAAAGGGCTGCTCCTACTTCAACGCCCTGCTCTTTACGCTAAAGTTTTTACTGTTTTAAAAAGTAGAGTTGAGAGAAAGAGTCAAACTTTAGTGCAAAGAGCAAGGCGTTGAAGAGAGAGCAGCCCCTTTTATATACGGGGAATTTCTGTTCGTTTCAAGTTTCAATGTGGCTCCTTACTTTCAGTTAAAAAAAATCTTTTTTTTTTATTTAACAAAATAAACTAAATCGTGTTCGGAATGCGAAGAAAGTGCGAATGTCAATATATGAGTAAATTTGTCGCATATAGGGGGATTATTCAGCAATTTTGCCTTTCAACAGATGCGTACTGTAGCCTATTTTTCGATTTATCTGAAATATGAGATCGTATTTTAGGGGAGAATAGTAAACTTAGAGGAGAGCTAAAAACATGACCTTCTTGCAGGGTCATATCCAGGATTTATCCCGAAAGGGGGGGGGGCGTGGTACAAAAAAAACTTAAAATAACGCACTAAAAAGTTGTTTCTATTCATTTTGGTCACGTTTTTACAAGTCAGACAAACATTTTATATTATTTTTTTTTGCTTCCTTATGGAGAATTATTACAAAGTATTTTACTAAATAATCCTTCTAAGACCTTATAAGTATACCCTTAAGGTATACGGCCAATGTAAACGTTATTCACCCCCGGAGAAAATTAAAAAAACAAACAAGTTTTTTTTTTAACTGAAATAAGGAGCGAAATTAAAACTTAAAACGAACAGAAATTATTTCGTATATGAAAGAGACTGTCCCCTCCTCAACGCCCTGCTCTTTACGCTAAAGTTTTACTCCTTCTCATAACTCTACTTTATAAAACAATCAAAAGTTTTAGCGTAAAGAGCGGGGGGTTGAGGAGAGTACAGCCCCTTTCATATTCGGAACAATTTCTGTTTGTTTTAAGTTTTATTGTCGCTCCTTACTTTCAGTTAAAAAAAACTTGATTTTCTTATTTAATTTCTGAACGTTTTAAAATTAATACAGATTTTGAATTTGACTCACTGTACATGAATAGTTAAAACCAAATTTGTATATTAATTTTATTTTTCTGAACTAATAATAGCCTTATAATAACCTAGGCTTGATTTTTGTTTCAGTTGTTTAAGAAGGACTCCTAAATCAAAAAGGCTATTTAATTAAAATAATTAAAAAAAATGTAGAGTTCAAAAAGAAACTTTAGCGAAAAGAGAACTACTGAGGAGAGGCAACCTATCTCATATACGTAATATTTTCTGTTCGTTTTAACTTTTAATGCTGTTTCTTAGGTTCAGTTGAAAAATCTTGTTTTTCTTTGATTACTGATCTTTTTAAGTAGTGTCGGGAAATCCAGCTCCCCCTCCAAGGAAAATTTGCTTTCCCCTACAAGAAATTTCTCCATGGAAAGAATCTCCCGTGTAACTTAAATT
Source organism: Artemia franciscana (assembly GCF_032884065.1). Taxonomy (NCBI): domain Eukaryota; kingdom Metazoa; phylum Arthropoda; class Branchiopoda; order Anostraca; family Artemiidae; genus Artemia; species Artemia franciscana. Next base: position 47,752,069 of record NC_088873.1, read on the forward strand.
AGCTATATTTGCGGAACTAATTTTGTAAGGCATAGTAACAAAACGGTTAAAGAGGTTGACACTATTTTTAAGAAAATGAGTGTCACAAGCTGGGTAATTTTCAAATGACAATAAAAAACTTTTTTTATTTAATAGCAACCACAGGCCGAAGACATACAATATTTTTAGTTTATTATCACATAAAAATCATAGTTATGAATCTGCTTAAGGTAAAATTAAATGCTGCGATTGGCTGGAAAAAAACAGAAACAAGTTATTGCTTATATCAGCCATTATTTTATAAGATTTGAATTTTAGCGTAAATAACGAGGTATTGACGAATGGTAAACTTACTATTATACGTAATATGAAGGGGTTCACCCCCTTGTAAATATCTCACTCTTTAAGCTAAAGTTCAAATTTTGTTCCAATTCTTAAAGAATAACCCCTGAATCCCAAAGGTGGTTTAATTAGAATAAATATCTCTTGAAATTAATAAAAATACTTTAGCGTAAACAGGGAGTTATTGACGCGGGGACGAAGCCCTCATATACATAATAATTTCTTTTCATTTTAAGTTTTAATGTTGCTCCTAACTTTCAGTTGAAAAAACTTTTTTTTTAATTCGATTTCTGACCTTTTTTAAATAATGCTGGGATATCCAGTACCTCCTTCATAGAAATTATACAAAAGTTAATAAAATCACTTTAAGTACAAAAAACCTAAGCTACTTGGTAAGTTCCAAGTCATTTAATTGCTGACTGAGAATTGAAAAAAAAAAATAAAAACACTTTTGCATACAACAAACTCAGCTAGGAAGTAAATTCCGAGTGCTTTAGTTGCCGACTATGTATGGGAAAAAATAAAAAAAAGCACTTTTGAGTACAACAAACTCAGCTAGTTGGCAAATTCCAAGTCTTTTAATTAGTGACTAACAAAAAATCAAATAAAAGCACTTTTGCATACAACCGGCTTAGGTAGTACGTAAATTCCAAGTGTCTTAGTTGCTGACTGAGCATCAAAGATTTAATTAAAGCACTTTTAACTACATTAAACTCATCTAGTTGGTAAATTTCGAGTGCTTTAGTTACCGACTACGTAAACGAAAAAATTAACAAAAGCACTTTTGCGTACAACAAACTCAGCTAGTTGGTAAATTATGAGTCTTATAATTGGTGACTAGCAAAAAAAATAAAATAAAAGTGCTTTTGCATACAACAAGCTTAGGTAGTAGGTAAATTCCGAGTGTTAGTTGCTGACCAAGCATCAAAATTTAATAAAAGCAGTTTTGACAACGATAATCTCAGATATTTGATAAATTCCGAGTGTTTTAGCTGGTGGCTGAGTACCGGAAAAATTAAAGCGCTTTTTACCACAACAAACTTAGCTACTTGGTAAATTCTAAGTCTTTTAATTGGTGACTGAGTATCAAGAACATAAATAAAACCACTTTTCAATTCAACAAACTCAGCTAGTAGGTAAATTCCGAATCTCTTAGTTGCCAACAGCAAGGTTACATTCAGTTAACTGCTGACAAGCTAGGTTTGTTTAGGTTCCCTTAAAATGGCCTGCCAAAATTTTTCTAAGCTCAAAAAAGTTGGAGGAGCTTGAGTGGAGAAGGGGGGATACAATGTTTATTGGGGAGAGGGCATTGGGGCCCTGGACGGAAACAATGGAACCCAAACTCATGCGCAAGCCCGGGATTGGAAAACCAGTGTGCCCAGGACCATTACATTACAAATAGGGTACGTGGCCGGCTGTAGTCATTACAATTTTCAGGATCAAAACCAGTGTAATTGACCATCAAAAGAATCAGTGTGCTCGATGCCATTAGAGTACAAGGTTAGAATACAAAGTACAAAATTAAGCCACCATCTCTAATCACTGTGGTATGCATAGTCTTGAAACGATGCCAAAAAAAGCACTCGAAAACAACTCGTTGATAGCATTTTCTTAGAATGTACTTCTAAGAAAATAATAATATCATTGATATTTTGGACCAGTTGACTATCGGATCATTTCTGAAATTTTCGGAAACAAAGAGTTGTTGGAGGAATGCGAAGAAATTCCCGGCAACATTTATCTCAAAGCGTAGCAATTGCACGGTAACTTGGCACGATACAGTGATGCTTAACACCAGGTGACTTGCGCCCGTAGACAACGCATTGATATTATTTGCTTAGAATGTATTTCTAAGAACCTCAAAATAACAATAATTTCTTGGGTCAGTTGACTAACACGTCGTTCTTTTGTCACAGGACATCCTAGGTCTCACGATGGTTTCCTACAGTAGACAAAAATTTCATACAATCAATGGAAAAAACTATTTAGTGGCTACAAAATGTTTCGTTGGAAAAGAAAGCAAGTCAACATCTATAACTTTGACTTTAGGTTATGCAAATGGCAGCATGGTGGGGGGGGGAATCCCCGTTCTTTGTGGTCTTTAAAAAAGTGCTGGTACCGGGGATCGAAGGGGTAGGGCTCTAACAGGACGTATTAATGGGATACTACTACCGTCTTTGTTCGAGTGGTGGCATGTACAGCCTACTATTCCAAATAGTGTTATAACATCTTTTGAATTTCTGCAGCTGACGAGCGTTTATTTTATTTTCTCAATGATAATTATTCTTATTAAACAGTTCGTGGTAACGAATTGTAAGTAAAGAGTAATGCGGTTCAGTAGTAACCGAAACTTCAGGAAACAGTTTTGATATCAATAGGTACATCAAGAGAACTGAATTTTGATGCGTATTTAAAATATATAAAACCCATAAAGTTTAATTTTACCCATCAAAAACTACAAGCCTGAGAGAAGTTGCCCATTTTCTTAAAAAGGGGGATACACCCCCAGAACATCAAGTAGTCTTAATGAAAATCCCACCGTCATATTCAGCATATCAAAAAATCCTATTGTAGGGGTTTCAAGCTCACATAAAAAAGGGGAATTTTACATATTTTTTCTGCCAGAAGAAAGATCACGGATGCGTCTTTTTTCCAAAGGCTGATTGAATCATACCAGTGACCCTCGAATATTGGTAGAGGGCTCATTTGATCAGGATTCAAAAATCTTTTACCCTTTTTATGGGACCAAAAATATTAGAGGGCAGCTCCCCTCCTATGTTCCTTTTTCCCCAGAATTGAAAATTCTGAGAAAATCATTTTGTTTGGCATAGTCCAAAAATATAATAACAATGTATTTGAGGATGATTTGACCCCCAAGGTGCCTGGAGGAGGGGTTGCTAGGTATGAGCATTGTCCATTGTTAACATACAGTATTTGTTATTGAGAAGTATACAGATATTTCCCAGGGGGCATTACATCGGAGGATCTTTTCATGAAGGAATTTTTAATGGGTTAAGGGAATGTTCCATGGAGAGGGGAAGATTTCCAGGCATTATTTATAAAAACGATAAGAAATTTAATGGAAGAAAACGAGTTATTTAAACGGAAAGTAAGGAGCAATAATAAAACTTAAAATGACCAGAAATTTTATCTATATGAGAGGATTACCCCCTCCTTTTTCCCCAGAAGTTAAAATTCTGAGAAAACCATTTTGTACGGCATAGTCCAAAAATCTAAAAACAATGTCTTTGAGGATGATTTGACCCCCCCCCCCCCACCCGCAGTCTCTGGAGGAGGGACTGCTAGGTATGAACATTGCCCATTGTTAACATATAGTATTGGTTATTGAGAAGTATACAGATATTCCCCAGGGGGTATTACATCGGAGGATCTTTTCATGAGGGAATTTTTCATTGGGTAAGGGAATTTTCCATGGAGAGGGGAAGATTTCCAGGCATTATTTAAAAAAACGATAAGAAATTTAATGAAAAAAACAACAAGTTATTTAAACTGAAAGTAAGGAGCAACATTAAAGCTTAAAACGAACAGAAATTTTATGTATATGAGAGGATTGCCCCCTCCTTAATACCTTAAGAACCCCTTACCACTCCTTACTTTCAAATTAAAAAACTGGTTTTTTTACTTAATATATCCAAGACACGCATGGAATGCTTATCAGACGGAAAATTAACTTCAGTGACCAAGTCGAGATACGATCTTTTAATAAATCAGTTGAAATATGATATTTTCACATCCTAGTTAATTTGCGACTGTCTTTCTATGATTTTCGAATGGAGATCAAATCTTGATCTAATGGAGATCTAATTTTTTGAATCAAACTGAAAATTAGGACTTATGCGAAAACAAAAGGTTAGAAATATAAACATTTGATAACCAGTCGCAATCCTTTAAATGCCAGATTACGATGCGATCCTTGAACATGGCTGTATCAAGGACTAAACTTGAGGAGGGCGGGGGATCAGCTATGAAAAAAGTCCAAAATATGCCATAGTATGCCTCTTTTTATTAAGTTATAGTTGGGGATAAGGTGTCAAATCCACCAACTTTCTAGGCACAGCAGGGACTCTGAAGCTGCGCTTGAATATTAAATGGTTTTCAAATTTAATTTTAGATTCCGCCCAAAAATGTGAGAACTTAATGGCCTAGAAACTCAAGTAAACCCCCAGAGATCAGTACAATCTCGAATGCCATCTAGTTCGACTACGATGCGTTTTATTATATTTTTGATTCCACTACGGACTACATGTACTTCATAAAATTTTTACTCCGATAAAAATAAATTAAATTAAAATCATATCATAATATTAAATCGTCAAATTAAAATATAAAAGCCTTAATTTGTCAAAGCCTCCACTTCCCCGTTCTCTTTGGATTGTTAAACTAGTAGAAAAAAGAACTCAAGACCAGATTTCTCTATTAATAGAGCAGAGGAAACAATGGCGAAAAAACCTACAAAGCAATAAATCAAAAGAGGAAAAAAATTAAAAAAAAAACTATTAAAAAAATACATGCAAATTAAATGACAAACAATGTCTATTTATCAGACTCGAGCATTCTCTAGGTCTAGCAAAATTCTTAGCCGGTAATTAGCCCAACTGAGTATCATAATATTAAATCGTCAAATTAAAATATAAAAGCCTTAATTTGTCAAAGCCTCCACTTCCCCGTTCTCTTTGGATTGTTAAACTAGTAGAAAAAAGAACTCAAGACCAGATTTCTAAATAAAAAAAGGAAAATACCTGAAAAAATTAAATGCAAATTAAATGACAAACAATGTCTAGTTATCAGACTCGAGCACTCTCTAGGTCCAGCAAAATCCTTAGCCCCTATTTCCCAAATAACTCAAATGACACCTAGTGCCCATTATTATATATGCAGGTGACTGAATGTAGCCCTGTCCTCGTAGAGCTACGATTGACCCCAGTTACCCTACACTAGTGTATAGAGGTTGACCGAGTTTGTCCGAATAAATCCTAACAATCCTTCTATATTTTATACTGATAAAACAACATATTAATGCCCCCTTTCTTCTTTCCTTAGCCCAAGGAAGCACAGCGAGCTTATAGACGTTTGGCAAGACGAAGTCCAGGGTTTTACCCGAACTGCCACAAGGTTGAGGGATAGGGTTGCTATTTGTCCCTGTAAAAAAGGCCTAGCAACTTTTTTACTTAGTAAAAAAGGCCTAGTCAACAATTGTCGACGTCCTATGTGCTATTAATAGAACTGGAGGGTCTTTATATTTTTCCCTTTCTCCCCTCTTCCCATGGATCACTAATAAAAACAAACAAAAAAGAATGTTTTAGATACTACTCTTCCCGCCCCTTTAGCATTAAGCTGGCATTTAAGGCCCACGAAGATTAACTAAGACGTTCCAAGCTATATATCATCAACTATGGCATACAGTCTAATCTGGTAGACGTACTGATGACAAAAGTACGAGCATCATCTCCAACGACAGAGGTTGGATCGTACTCAGGCCCCAACAAAATCTAAAATTTAAAACACTATTCGCCTATTCTCAAATTTTTGTTGTGTTCCAAGAGCCCATTCTGAATTGAAATGATTTAACCCTCCAAACTATCAAACAGTTCCTGGTAACGAACTGTAGTATGGAGCGACCCGGCTCAATAGTAACCAAAACTCTAAAAAATTGAATTTTGATATCAATAGCTACATCAAAAGAATCGCATTTTAATGCTGATTTTAAATATATAAGTTTCATCAAGTTAAGTCTTACCCATAAAAAATTACGAGCCTGAGAAAATTTGCATTATTTAAGAAAATAGGGTAAAACACCCCCTAAAAGTCGTAGAATCTTAACGAAAATGACATCATCAGATTCAGCGTATCAGAGAACCCTACTGTAGAAGTTTCAAGCTCCTATCTACAAAAATGTGGAATTTCGTATTTTTTGCCAGAAGACAAATCACGGGTGCGTGTTTATTTGTTTGTTGTTTTTTTTTTCCCAGGGGTCATCGTATCGACCAAGTGGTCCTAGAATGTTGCAAGAGGGCTCATTCTAACGGAAATGAAAAGTTCTAGTGACCTTTTTAAGTGACCAAAAAAATTGGAGGGCATCTAGGCCCCCTCCCACGCTCATTTTCTCCCAAAGTCAACGGATCAAAATTTTGAAATAGCCATTTTGTTAAGCATAGTCGAAAACCATAATAAATATGTCTTTGGGGATGACTTACTCCCCCACAATCCCTGGGGGAGGGGCTGCAAGCTACAAACTTTCACCAGTGTTTACATATAGTAATGGTTATTGGGAAGTGTACAGATGTTTTCAGGGGGATTTTATTTTGTTTGGGGGTAAGGCTGAGGGGAGGGGGCTATGTTGGAGGATCTTTCCTTGGAGGAATCTGTCATGGGGAAGAAAAATTCAATGAAAAGGGCGCAGGGTTTTCTAGCATTACTTTAAGAAAACAATGAAAAATAAACATGAAAACGTTTTTTCAAATGAAAGGAAGGAGAAGCATTGAAACTTAAAACAAACAGGGATTATTACGCATATGAGGGGTTCTAAAAATACTTTAGCATAAAGAGCGAGGTATTTAGGAGGAGATAAATACCTCGCTCTTTATGCTAAAGTATTTTTAGTAATTTCAACTATTTATTCTACGGCCTTTCTGTTTCAGGGGTCATTCTTAAAGAATTGGGACAAAACTTACGATTTAGTGTAAAGAGCGAGGTATTAACGAGGGTAGAAAAACTTTAGCGCAAAGAGCGGGGGATTGCGGAGGGGACAACCCATTTCATATACGGAGTAATTTCTGTTTGTTTTAAGTTTTAATGTCGCTCCTTACTTTCAGCTAAAAAAAACTAGTTTTTTTTTATTTAATTACTTAAAGAGGTGACATCGGCTCCGGGTCCCAAAAACTTATAAGTCGGACATCGCGTCTTCTTTTCAATCAAATTTTATTTATATTTTGCAATCCGTTCTTTTGATTTCTTGATGGCAAGAATGAAGAGATTCCCTTTAAAAATAAAGGTTAGATTGGTTAAGGGCCCCAGAAAGGCGACACTGGAACAATTTGTCTATTCATAGTTTCTATTACGTTTGGTTGAGATTCAACATCATGTCCTGAAGACAAGAATTTAGGGTCCCGCTCTCTCCTGCAGAGTTCGAATTTCACCAAGATACTAAATCTTAGCATTAAAAGGATGTAAGAAGTAGTGACCTCTTGCGTCTGATCAAGTTGTTTAGATCAAAATTTACCACGTTTCCCACATGGGTTGGAACGATCCTGGACTACCTTAATGAGTTTTTTCTTTCGCATTTTCGGATGGAACCAGACCATGTATTATTATCTCCGGCACTATTGGACTTTGGAATGACTTCTGATGCCAATTTTGTTTGATCGGGTGCAGCTTTTCCAGACATCTTCAGCCAGTATTTACCTCATCTTGGATTCTGTCTCTAGTCACACTCAGTCCCCCATGGTCCCAGACCTTCTTTGAGTTTTTTCCACAGGTTCTTCTTTTGTCCTCATGGTTTTTCTTTCCTGCTTCGCAAACAAGGGCGTTTCAACATACCATACCAGCGAGACGACGCAAAGTGTGGCCATCTTTTGATAACGAGTAAGACTTGTTTGGCTTAGCCACAGCGCCTCCTTACTTCACTATTTGAGATTCTGCTACATCTATTGAAGAGGAGAATATAACCCAGGTAACGGTCGTCAAACATGTCCAAAGCTCTTATCTTCTGCTTTTATCGGCCACGTCTTACAAGCGGAAGTAGCTCAGATATGGGATAGTTGCAACTGAAAATCTGAATTTTGTTTTGGTCCCTCCAATTTTTTTGCTGGTCAACATATATTTTTTTCAAGGACTCTCCAGGCCTTTGCTATGCGGGCAGAAATTTCTCTTACCGTTCAACCATCTTGAATTTCTTGATGTTTTCTATTGGCCAAGCACTAAGAATAATCCGGCTAGAATCAAATTGGCTAAGTGCCAAAAGTTTAGCATCAAAACCGCAAATGGCAAGCGTCATTCTTGCTAAGCGGCACATACCACACTCTACACGATTTTTAAAGCGGGGAATCCCTCGTATATTCTTTGGTGTGCAAAATTAAAGCAATAAGAAACTACTCTAAAAGAATGGTTCAAATGTACCGTTTTAGTTTAATGCTTTATTTAATAGCCTATCCATTTATCATTCTCCCTGAGGAACAAATAAAAAATTGTTTAATATAGTAATATTGACGGGAACACGCTATTGGTGGTTAGCAGTTCTGTAAAAAAGCGTCTAAAATGTTTTGTGTTTCCAGTTGCACAAAGCTACCGTTTTGAATTCAACTGTCCCCAAAGATGAATGTTAGAAAAAGGCGATTTGCATGATAAAGACAACATCTTACTCAAATAAATGACTTATCAAAACCAAAGTAAAAAATACAGTAGAAATCGTGACTCAGATTTTTTTCCTTCTATTGTTAGCAGATTATGAAGAAGAAAGAGAAATCATTATAAAGTCATGCATTGAGGCAAAATATATAAATAATAGAAACAAAGCCTGTCAGACGACAAAAAAATTAAAGTGATGCACATACTTTCATGAGGATCAGCGACCCCCTCCTAACATGCAACAAAAATTCAAGATGACCTTGCCTCCCCTCCCCCGACAACAAAACTGTCCCTGAAGTTTCGGTTCAATCCGCTATCCGTTAGACCAAACAGTGTATACTTGCTAAACCTATACTACTACTAACTTACTACAGCACAAAGTTGCCTGAGGCCACCACAGTTACGCATTTTTTTTTTTCCTTCATCCCAATAAATTCAAAGCCTACCTCTTTACACACTCCATATAAGTTTCCGTTTTCCTTCAAATCTCTCCCTACGACATCCCCACACCTCATTCTACACCACCCTGCTTTTCGTTTGGCCCTAGGCGGTCAGCCAACAAGGACAATTTTTGACAATCTATCATCTTTCATCAAACAGTTCGTGGTAACGAACTGTAGTAAGGAGCGACCCAGCTCAATAGTAACCGAAACTCTACGAAAATGGAATTTTGATACCAATGTTATATTAAAAGAATCGTATTTTAATGTTGATTTTAAATATATAAGTTTCGTCAAGATCAGTTATACCTATCAAAAGTTACGACACTGAGAAAATTTGCCTCATTTTATAAAATAGGGGGAAACACCCCCTAAAAGTCATACAATCTAACGAAAATCACACCATCAGATTCAGCGCATCAGAGAACCTTATTGTAGAAGTTTCATGCTCCTACCTACGAAAAAGTGGAATTTCGCATTATTTGCCAGAAGACAGATCACGGATGCTTGTTTATTCGTTTTTTTTTTGTTTTTTTTTTTTTCCCAGGGGTGATCGTATCGACTGAGTGGCCATAGAATGTCGCGAGAGGGCTCATTCTAAAAAGTTCTAATACACTTTTTAAGCGACCAAAAATATTAGAGGGCACCTAGGCCCCCTCCCACGCTCATTTTTTCCCAAACGTCACCTGATCAAAATTCTGAGATAGCCATTTTATTCACCATAGTCGAAAAACCTAATAACTATGTATCTAGGGACAACTTACTCCCCTGCAGTCTCTGTGGGAGGGGCTGCAAGTTACAAACTTTTGACCAGTGCTTACAGTAATGGTTATTTGGAAGTGTACAGACGTTTTCTGGGGGATTTTTAGGTTGGGTGGAGTTTTAAGGAGGGGGATATGTTGGGGGAGCTTTCCTTGGAGGAATTTGTCATGGGGGAAGAAAAGTTTCATGATGGGAGCGCAGGATTCTCTAGCATTATTTAGAAAAAAAAACAATGAAAAAATTAATATGAAAAAGTTTTTTTCCCTGTTTTCTAAAATAAGGCAAATTTTCTCAGGCTCGTAACTTTTGATGGGTAAGATTAAACTTGATGAAACTTATATATTTAAAATCAGCATTAAAATGCGATTCTTTTGATGTAGCTTTTGGTCTCAAAATTCCATTTTTTAGAGTTTTGGTTACTATAGAGCCGGGTCACTCCTTACTACAGTTCGTTATCACGAACTGTTTGAAAAATATATGATTTTCAAATTTAATAATCATGGCGTTCCTTTATATATGAGAAATTTTTCAAAGTAGAAATAAATTCCGGCGAAAGAGGAGAAAAATAGAACTTAAGGTGAAAGACAATGTGAAATTTTTGACACCATGAAATAATGACAAGGCCAGTTTTAGGGATACGGCCAGAAATTTAACTTGAATTTTTAAGGTAGCTGTAACTTCGGCACGTACACGCTCCTTGTCCCCCCTGTAATAATACTTTGGATTTTAAACATGAAAATTACAATGAAGGAGTCGTAGAATTAACTTCACTTAGAAGGGACATGAAAATTGATAATGTTAGAAGCAAGAGGTAGGATGTAGATAGAATAGAAAATAGGGTGTTACATTGAAGAAGTTCAAAGAAGATTCAGGACTTCAAAAAGGTTTAGTATTAAAGAAGGTTATGGCTCTGGAGTACGTCAGTGTTTAAAACGTGGGTCTTCAAACTGTCAAATAGAGTTAAAATGAAAAAAAAACTATTAAATACTAAATTATTAAATGATGCATTTTCATAGTTAAACTTAACTTTAATTCAACTAATTATTTTAACATTAAATTCGTTGTTTTGATGGATAATTCAAACAAACATCTAAATTGACCATTCAACTAGACTTTTTGAATTTGCTAATAAATAATACATACAAAGAGGTTATCAGCCCCTTACTTTTTACGCTTAAGTTCTGATTCTTTTATCTCTATCCTTCAAAAATGAACGGTCCAACGCAAAAACAACGCAGCAAAATCTTTAACTTTTTATTACATTTCTTTGAGAGTGAAATGTTCTGTGTTTTTTAGGGCAATCGGCAAATAAAACACTTGCAATTGCCAAGCAGCTATATTTCTGTCATTCTAATATGTTTTCAGGAAAGAACTAGTCAGAATTTAGCCTAAAGAGTGGGAATTTGGGGAGAAGGGGCTCACGTATACATATTATATAAAATCTCCATTCAATGTAAGTTTGAACTTTGCTCTTTACATTTATTTGGATAGTTTTTCTGTTTGTTTCTTACACCTACGAGAAATTGTCTACGGATTGTTCTGGGTACCCGGCTGACTGACCGTATTCCAAACAATAGTTTGTAGGAAAAATGTGGTTCAATCCCGGGCTATAATGAAAGAAAGGTTGAGATGGCTCGGCCACGTTCTGCGGATGAAGGATGACAGATTGCCGAAGATTGGCCTTTTTGGCCAACTGTCTGGGGCTACACGAAAAACAGTTCGTCCACGTCTGGGGTGGGAGGATGTCATATTTAAAGATTTAAAGGAAATGGGAACTTCCTGGGAGGGTGTAAAGTAGGCCTTGAATAGATTAGGTTGGAGGAGAAGCGTGCGTAGCTGTGTTGGCCTCAGGCGGCTTGGTGCTGCAGCAAGTTATTATGAATATTATTATTATTAGTATTAGTTTCTTACACCAATTTGATATTTATTCTGAATACGAGGGGACAACATCTCCCCTCAACTCGTCATTTACGCTAACGATTAGTTTTGCTTTAAAATCTAAACCTTGCATGGACGGAACAGAACCAAGAATGTATTCAGGATTTATTTAGGGGTTACAAAAAACCTTAAAAACAAATCAAAATTTGTTTCTACTCATTTTTGTTACTTTTTTACGAGTCGGGCAAATAATTCAAAGTCAAAACGGGTGGGGGGGTGGATACGGCCTTGCATAGACCTATATACTTAGTAACAAATGCACTACCGCGCGGTATTGTAATGTCTATAACTAGGTGGCTCCATAAAGAGCTTTTCGATATTCATGAATCGATTAACTATTTCAGAACAGTCAGTCAACAGTATTTTGGCCCTATATTGGCCAAAATAAATAGACCTCAAGCCCTCACAGGGATTTGTCTATAAGATAACTTCTGTTACTGTTTAGTTTCAATACCGTTCTTTTTTCATTTGGAATCTTGTCTTTTTACTTTCTATTTATTTTTACTAATTATATTTATTTTTTCTATTTATTTTATTTCTCACGTTTTCTATTTATATTTTACTAATTTATAATTAGGTTTCAATTTATTCTAATTTATATTCTAATTTATATTTGGTTTTTATATTTGGTTATATAAGATACGATACGATACTTTATTAATAGACACAATTATAACTCATTACATTACATATCTACTGCACTGATGGAAAAACATACGTTTGGCGTGCAGTAGTAAAAATTAACCATTTTCTAAACACACCAAAAAATAAAGTAATACACTAACAAAAAATAGAGCTAACAAAAAAAAAGAAAAAACTTACCAAAAAAAAAGAAAATATCAATCTCCTTCACAATATCCCCCATAAAAAAAAAATCCCAAACAATCCTTCTTCCTCCATAGAATATAGGAATATGTAGGAATATCAGTAGAATATTTAATAAAAATATAGGTTTCTATTCTAATTTATATTAGGTTTCTATTTATTTTTACTAATGTTTAGACAACTTTGTGTAGGTTCTATACTAAAACTTTAAACTACAATAGAATGTATAAAGCTGATCTGATCAGACAATTAAATTAAAAAAAATAACTTTTTCTGACTGCAAGTAAGGAGCCACATTAAAACTTAAAATGAACAGAAATTATTATGTATATTAAAGGGGTTGTCCCCTCTTCAATGCCTCACTCTTTACGCTAAACTTTTTTATTGTTTTAAAAAGAAGAGTTGTGAGAGAGTCAAACTTTAGCGTAAAGAGTGAGGCATTGAGGAGGGGACAACCCCTTTCATATACGGACTAACTTCTGCTTCGTTCTAAGTTTTAATGTAGCTCCTTACTTGAAGTTAAAAAACTTGTTTTTTTTTATTTAATTTCTGAACGTTTTTGAGTTAATCCATGTTTTGATTTTGGCTAATCGCACATGAATAATTAAAACAAAATTTGCATGTTATTTTTTCTTTTTTTGGCTAAATGGCTCTCTCGTAGTGATCGGGCGATTTTGAAAAAAAGGGGGTGGGGGAGGAGGCCTAGTTGCAGTCCATTTTGTAGTTACTAAAAGAGTAACTAAAAATTTTAGTTACTAATTTAATTTTAGTTACTAAAACAAGAATATATTTTACGAAACGTTTTTATTAGTAAAAAAATATACATAACTTACGAATTAACTTACAAACTTCTATATTTGTATATTTTTATTACATATATGAGGGGGTTTGCCCCCTCGTCAATACCTCACTCTTTACATTAAAGGTTGAATTTTATCCCAATTCTTTAAGAATTACTCCTCAATCCCAAAGGCCGTAGAATAAAAAGTTGGAATTACTAAAAATACTTTAGCGTAAAGAGCGAAGTATTGTGGAGGAGACGGACCCCCTTTTATAAGTAATAATTTCTGTTCGTTTCATGTTTTAATGCTGCTCCTTGCTTCCAGCTGAAAAAAACTTTTTTTATTTATTTTCTAATTGTTTTTTTTTTTTTTGAAATAATACTAGAAAATATTGCACTCCCTTCATGGAAATTCTCTTCCCTCATGATAAATTCATCCATGGAAAAATCCTCCCACGTTACCCGCCCCCCATGAACGCTAAAAAGTCCCCTGAAAACGTGTGTACACTTCCCAATAACCATTACTATATCTAAACAATGGTCAAAGTTTGTAACTTACAGTCGAACGATATAACTATTAGGTTCTTCGACTATGCTGAAGAAAAGGGCTATTTCAAAATTTTTGATCTGGTAACTTTGGGGGAAAAATGAGCGTGAGAGGTGGCCTAGGTACCCTCCAATTTTTTGGTCACTTGAAATGGGCACTAGAAAATTTAATTTCCATTAGAATGGGCCCTCTCGCATTATTATAGGACCAGTGGGTCGATCAAATAACCCCTGGGGAAAAAACAAACAAAAAAACAACAAAAAAACAAATAAACACGCATCCGTGATCTGTCTTCTGGCAAAAATAACAAAATTCCACATTTTGTAGATAGGAGCTTGAAACTTCAACAGTGGGGTTCTCTTATCTGAATCTGATGGTGTGATTTTCGATTCTATGACTTTTAGGGGGTGTTCCCCCCTGTTTTCTAAAATAAGGCAAATTTTTCAGGCCCGGTAACTTTTGTTGGGTAAGACTAAGCTTGAGTAAGTATGTACTTAAAATCAGCATAAAAATACGAGTCTTTTGATGTAAATATTGGTATCAAAATTTTATTTTTTTGAGTTTCGGTTACTATTGAGCCGGGTCGCTCCTTACTACAGTTCGTTACTACGAACTGTTTGATAGGAAGTTTGAATTATATTAGTTACTCGTATAACATTGGAAGTTTACTTACGTACTTGGTCAATGGAGAATGTTATATTTTGTCGACATATATCTCACATTGTAAATTCACTGTCTGAAAACTTAAGTTCTGAGAATGATTTTACACGGATGGGATACTCAGAATTTAACTTGAAACTTTAAAAAAAACTTTAAACTTCTAAACCATCTGATTAGTTGAAGTGCCATGAATAGAACATAGCGGATTTATAATGGTGACTATGTAAAACTCTCTCGGGATAAAAACTTTTTGAGGATGGGAATTTAGAAACAATCGTGATATATGATATACTGACCGAAAAACGGTGGGTATGTGACATATCAGCCATTATTATAGGTATTTAATTTAATACCTTATCACTTCTGTATTCAATTTATCAATGATCTTAATGCAAAACGCTTGTGACAGTTTCAATAAGAAAATTCCTTATAATCGAAAAAGTATATTTATATATATATAAAAAACACTCTCCAATACGTAAAATAAAAAGTAAATAATATATTTTAGTAAAATATCAAAAATAAAAATACGTTTTGAAACAACTTATTTGTTTAACAGTTAGAAATAGTAGAAAGCACAAGTTTTTATTTAATAGCATTTCTGTATTTACACCTGGATACAGCAGGTGTGCAGGATAAGTGAAACCCGTTTTAGGTGTCATTTATCCAAAATTGGCAGATTTTCGATGATGACAAGGTAATACCTTCGTAGGTAGCTCAGCCAGAGTCGACCCAACTCTAAATGGGTACCTGAAGAAATATGGAGAAGGTAAAACAGGAAGGGTGTGCAAAAGCACAGGAGGGCTGGCCCTCATCCCTCCATTGCTCTTCCTGGCTGAAGGGCCTTCACACGGAGATCAGCACCGCCGGTCCAGACCTTAAGGGTCTAGTGCCGCCTCCTTTAACTTTTTTTATTACCTCGTAGGTTGTTTCTCCCTTCCGTAGATTTTTAGAAATACATTTTTATCCCCCTTTGCACCACTGCATAAAATAACATATTTCCACTTACTTGAACATTTTTTACGGCTTGCCAGGCGAAATGAAGACTTGAAATATTTTCCCAGACTGGCACAACAAAATTCAATGCATATTCATTTACTACACCTTCCTGAACGTAGTATAATTCTTTCATATCCAAACCTAAAATACAGAAAGCTAATTAATTAAGCCAGGACGCACTCTCAAGGAATCTTCCTATACCTCCCACTTTAAACATTTGGAGTTTGCCTAACGTTCCTGAATTAGTGCTTTCGGCAGTTTTTATGTCAATAGAAATAAAAAAAAAAAATCTGGTGAATATTTTGATCTAATCAAATCTTAAAGCCGGTTATTATTTTTTTATAATTCCAAAATAATTATAAAACATGTTTCGGGATTGCATTCTAGATTGCTATACTTGACACTGTTGTTGTGGGCTATAAAAAAATAGAGCAAAAAATTTTCTATTCAACAACAAGAAACTTATTTCTATAATATATACTTCCTGGCTGTATTGTTCCGAAGTCAAAAATTCCCCCCAAAAGACTAGATCCAGCTGCAATCGGAGCGTGTGAGAATGCATAAATTACTCCAAGGGACTAACCACTCGGATTGTTCAGGAGCGATTCAGTCAAGTATTAGTTAGTTGTAACCTGTTTAAACAGAGTCTAGAGAATAAGTAGCGTGCAGACATCAAACTACCGGTTAATAAATACATATAAAGAATTATATTGTATAAATAATTACAAGATGAATTGCTAAGGATAGCCTGCGACTAATCGTAATTTTGAGTGAGAAATCCCTTATATTCAACCTTCTTATGTTTGTTTAGTTGAAGCGACGAAGAAAACTGATACCTTTGTATTTGGCCGAGTTACCGCCTAAGAAAAAGAATTAACTAGGGAGTAAAATGCTTGGACTTTGGCTAGGCCTTAAGGTTGTTAGGCTACGATTATTACTATTTCTATCATCATTGCTTTACACTAGGAATGCGGAAAAGTTGGTATACGATAAAAAAAAAATTTAATTAAGTCTGACCCAGGAATGCGCACATGGGCCAGGCTTCGGGGAGGGGATTTCTAAAATTCTAAGCTTCCTTTAATTTATGGGCACTTCATATTAAATTATTAAATAAAATTTGTTTTTCATCATTGCCCTAGTCCCTCGAAAAATGTATCATGACTCCGTCCCCCCCCCTTCCCAAAAAAAAAGAAATTTATGTATGTGCTTTGTCTGGTGGTATTTTTGGCCACGTGGGTGCAACCTGATTGAAAGCCTTCCAGACAACATTTGGGTCTCTGGGACTGTTTCTTCGCTTAAATCGAAACACAAGAAGTACTTCCTAGTAGTTCTACTTTTAAGTGGGACAATTTCTGGTCACTTTCAGTCGGATTCTACTTTTAGTTCATTTTTTTTTTTAAACCTTTCCCAGAAAAGAAGGTTTTCAAAACAAAAGAATAAAGAGCTACATTAAACCAAAGGTGTGCAAAATTAGAGTTTATTCAAATTCAAATTAATTTTCAGTAGTACTTCAAACTGAAAATGAACAGAAATCAAAGAAATGAACAAATGAAATCCAAAACGAACAGAAACACATAAAATGAAGTTGAAGAAACGCCTATTAAGCCTTTTAAGGGTCAGAACATCATTTGCGCTTAATCAAAATCAAATTTTATTTCAAGCAGTGTGGTCTTTAAACTGTCAGAACCTCAACAACAAGAAGAAAAAGAGAGAAAATGACCGTAATAACTAAGACTACTGAAAAGAACAATTAAATGTGGATTGACTGTCTAACATATATAGTCTAATGACATTCATTTCTGGAAGTCTCAGCAATTTTGGATCTATTACCATTTCGAGACGGAAGGGGCCATATCCTCTATATGATGGTCTTCGAGCATGGTGATTCAAACAATGCACTTTTTCTTGGTATCCGCCACCATTTTTGAGTGACTTCAAGGTATCTTTCATAATTACCAACAAATTATTAGAGTTTAACTTTTACTATTTAAGACATACCTGTATAATATGCGACTCGCATTAAATGAATTGTTAATTTGCTAGACACTGTTTTCAGAACGTGTTTCTAAGCAGTCGGTTATTATGAGCCGTGGCTCGCTCTTTACTCTGCTGCAGCCACTGCCGCAACCATGAAAATGCTCTTAGAAACGGAGTCCCTACTGATCAAGCGTTTTCGTCTTTGTGGTATTAAATAAAAAACAAACGAGTTTTTTTAAATGAAAGTAAGGAGCGACATTAAAACTTAAAACGAACAGAAATTACTCCGTATATGAAAGGGGCTTTTCCTCCTCAACGTACCGCTCTTTACGCTAAAGTTTGACTCTTTCCCTTAACTCTACTTTTTAAAACAGTAAAAAACTTTAGTGTAAAGAGCGGGATGTTGGGGAGGAAAAGCCCTTTCATATACACAGTAATTTCTCTTCGTTTTAAGTTTTAATGTCGCTCCTTACTTTCATTTAAAAAACTTTTTTTTATTTAGTTTCTGGACGTTTTTTAATTAATGCTTGTTTTGACCTTGGCTCCCGCACATAAATAATTAAAACTAAATTTGCATATTAATGTTTTTTTTTGGCTAAACGGCTTTCTCATAGTTTTAATCGGAAGATTTTGAGAAAAAAGGAGAGAGGGAGGAAGCCTAGTTGCCCTCCAATTTTTTGATTACTTAAAAGGGCAACTAGAACCCTTAATTTTTTTACGAGCATTTTCATTAGCAAAAAATATACGTAATTTATGAATTAACTTACGTAACGAAGATCTTTATTCGTATGTTTTTATTGCGTATATGAGGGAGTTCACCCCTCGTCGATACCTCGCTCTTTACACTAAAGCTTAAATTCTGTCCCAATTCCTTAAGAATGACCCTTGAATCACAAAGGCCATAAAGTAAATAGTTGAAATTACTAAAAATACTTTAGCGTACAGAGCGAGGTATTACGAGGAGGTAAACCCCTCATATGCGCAATAGTTTCTGCTCGTTCAAAGTTTTAATGCTGCTCCTCACTTTCAGTAGAAAAAAAACTTTTCATATTTATTTTTACCTTATTTTTTCAAATAATGCTAAAAAATCTTGCGCCCCCTTCATTTAAAGTCTCTTCCCCCATGAGAAGTTTCTCCATGTAAAAATCCTCCCATGTAATCCCCCCACCTCAACTCCCCCTCCCAAACCAAAAAATCCCCCTGAAAACGTCCGTACACTTCCCAGTAACCATTACTATATGTAAACACAGGTCAAAGTTTGTAACTTGCAACCCCTCCCACGAGGACTATGGGGGAGTAAGTCGTCCCCAAAGATATAGTTATTAGGTTTTTCGACTATGGTGAATAAAATGGCTATCTCAGAATTTTGATCCGGTGACTTTGGGAAAAAATGAGCGTGGGAGGGGGCCAAGGTGCTATCCAATTTTTTTGGTCACTTAAAAAGGGCACTATAACTTTTTATTTCCGTAAGAATGAGCCTCTCGTGACACTCTAGGACCACTGGGTCGATACGACCACCCCTTAAAAAAAAAATAAACACGCATCCGTGATTTGTCTTCTGGCAAAAAATGCGAAATACCACATTTTTGTAGATAGGAAGTTGAAACTTCTACAATGAAGTTCTCTGATACGCTGAATCTGATGTTGTGATTTTCTTTAAGATTGTATGACTTTTAGGGGGTGTTTTCATCTATTTTCTAAAATAGGGCAACTTTTCTCAGGCTCGTAACTTTTGATGGGTAAGACTAATCTTGATGAAAGTTATATATTTAAAATCGGCATTAAAATGCGATTTTTTAATGTAACTATTGGTATCAAAATTCCATTTTTTAGAGTTTTGGTTACTATTGAGCCGGGTCGCTCCTTACTACAGTTCGTTACCATGAACTGTTTGATTCTGTAAATGGCCTTATCTGTTTATATGCGGTATTACCTTTCCAGCCCATCATATGATGGAGTTGAAGTCGAAATGGTCATTTAATTATAGTAATTTCGCTTTAAATCTGTCAGCATTTTGTACATGCATTTGATCTTAGATTGCTTAAAATAAATAAAGGTGAGAGATCTCAGGTCAATATTATCATTGGCGAGTGAGTTTGATGAGCTCAACGACAGGAAGGAAACAAGTTGGACGCTAAGAGGTCCCTCAAGGAAACTCCAAACCAACTGATGGAAATACTTCGAGCATAAACAAGGTTAATGCAACTGTTTTCAGTTTATCAATTAAGATATTCATAAAATTTAAGACCGTCTCTCCCTGATCAATCATACTAACTGACACATACGTAGGATTTCTTGCCGAGAGGGGGGAGGGTTAAGAAAATACAACAAATATGTGGGCCATTCTGAAAAATTATAAGAAATCTTAGATTGAATCGCTGAATCTGATGATGTGATATTCATTAGGATTCTGTGACTTTTAACGGGTGTTTCCCTCCTTTTTCCAAAATCAAGCATATTTTGTCAGACTTATGGCTCTTTATGGGCACTAAGGTTAATGAATCTTATTTATTTGAAATCATTATCAAACAGATTCTTTTGATATATTTATTGATATCAAAATTCCGCTTTTTAGAGTTTCGGTTACTATTGAGCCGTATCGCTCCTTAGCTACAGTACGTTACAACGAACTCTTTGCAGGAAAACAAAACAACTCCGCCTTTTCAAACGTCGTTGTAACCATCTCTTAATTTTATAAGTTTGAGACAGAGATAATGTAAAAAAAATGTTTTTTATGTGTGTGAAAAATTAACCGTGTAAATATAAAGATATGTTTTTGTTTCATAATTTTTTTTTTATAAGTAAACTTAAAAGTATTTCTGACCCACAATGGCTAATCATGACAAAACATATAATTGCGAAGAAAGGAAGAAAACGAGGAGAATAAACAGCCAGTGAAAAAGTTGAAAAATTATGCAAATATTTCGGTCGAGGCCTCCGCTTGACCGACCTCAATTGCAGAATAAAACTGATAAAAATATAAAAAACCAAACCTTAAAACAAAACACAAAACTAAAATAAAAAGGGTCATCATGTACTTCGTTCAAGCAGAAGATATATTTTGCAAGGTTTCACTTTTGTACAACATATATTTTTAAAGTTCATCAAAGGTCAGGACCCTCTAGAGGGAGAGGGTGGAGGTAGGGGCTTCAAAATACCTTCCCAGGACATACTTTAGTCTGTAGATTCATCCCTGGAAGTTTCATTTTCCTAACCTAACCCGATTCCGAGATAGCAAGAAGTCACTAAACTAGAATTTTACGCAATTTTACACCAACTTAGTTGAAAAACAAAAACCTTAGAGGCTTTTTGAGCTGCTCGAAAAGTGCGAAAATATGGAAGTAGTATTGATTTTTCTGTATCCTCTTATGATAAAATCAATACATTTTAGACTTAAATCTTTGGAATGTACAAGTAGACCATGGGCAAACCCTAAAGTCAGAAACCCTCTGAGCATTTTAGTCTGAATAATGTTGGGTAGAAGGCAGAACTATAAATACTGACATACCACAGTGACAAGATCATTTAAAGATTGACAGAAAATAAACATGCAATTTGTAATGTCCATCTCACCCTACTGGTTATGTTTACTCTCCCTTGTCGTCCTTTTGAAAAGCCACCCTTCTTATGTTACACTTAAAATAGATGATTTGGAAAATATATATTAGTGGGTGTAGTTACTATTATAACTTAATTATATGAAATGGAGGTTACAGTGATAAAGAATAGTAATTGCGGACGCAAATTTGACTAAAAATGTATGTTCAACTTACCATTTAGAATTCGTTGATTAAACACGGTTTGGGTAATAGATCGAAACTGAAGCCCCGTCATTTGATTTAGTTCAACTACCCCGTCAACATTACCTGAAAATTTCAACTTAGTACCCATAGCCGTTCCTAAGATATTGCAGATACAACCTTTGATAATCTGGATACACGGTTGTGTCTTGAGCTTGTCCATTACACCCGTAAAAATTCCCTGAAAGTTTGAACTTAATACACATATTTGTTCCTAATATACAGCAGATAAGTTCTAGCTGACTGAAGGTAACAAGTTCGGCAGTTTTTTATATTGTGAGAACTTGCTTGATAATAAACTACTATTCTATTCACGTTCGTTTGACAAACTGGATGAAGGTAGAGCCTTTTCATTTAGTTTAATTTCCCCCCCCCCAGCGTTTCCTGAAATTTTTAACTTATTACAGTTAGACGATTCAGGAGATGTTACCTTTATGCCCATTTGACAAAATGGATACACATAGTGTCTTTGATTTAGCTCAACACCCGCCTCAGCATTCCTTCAAAGTAACAACTTGATACCATATGCCATTCGCGAGACATTTTAGAAATAAACTTTTGACGATACGGATGCATATAGCTTTCTTTTGATTTAGTTTAACACCCCCCTCAATATTCCCAGAAAGTTCCAACGTGGTAGCCTTAGCCATTCCTTCGATTTCCTCCAGGGCCTTTGGGGGTCATGCCATACCCGAAAGCATACGATTACTTACTGAACCTTTTCATTGTTTTTCAAAATATTAGTCGAAATTCTTTACGCAATTGTCCAAAAAACGAAAGATCCTTATTATCGTTGATCGCTAATTTAGATGGGGCTTTATAATAGATGCTCAAACTGTAAAGCCATTTAACAAGTTGAAGTGGGGGGGGAGGAAAATCCGGCTGATGCCCAGTGGTGACTCCATAAAACCTGCAGGGCATAACAACTTTCTAAGCATGAGATTCTGGACGTGGATCCGCTTAATGGAACCCGTAGCAATTAGAAACAAAGTTATTGATAAGAGACACAGGAGGTTAGCCGTAGATCTGTTATTAATTTATAAATTATAAAAGAGGATTTCACAAATGTTTATCTTAGACTTAACTGAAAGGTAAATTCAAACGTTCTGGGAAAGTAATTTTCTAGTCAAGTAAGTTTCAACTAATTGTGTTATTAAAGTATTTGCAGGCACCGCGTTGTGATGGCTGGAGGTGATAGCGACGCTACTGAGGGTGACAAAGCCCCCTTGCAGTATCCCTTCTCCGATATATTGAAACAAAAAATTATTTACTTAATGAACTTATTATCTTTAACCTATGCCGAATTTGGGATGAGCATGGTCTAATCAAGTTCAACATATTAGATGCTAGAAGACACTTACACCGAGGGCCTTCGATGGAACCTAGAAGAAACCTACAGAGGAACTTTGGGGTCGTGTTCCTGCCTTAAAAATTTTATATTTTTATCCCTATTTAGGGAGGAGGTCAAGTATTTTTTTAAATCTAAGAATAAGGAAGGGGAATTGGTCATTTTTTTAGCTTCTTGATCCTTTTAATCCACCTGCCAAGGCACAATGAGATCACAAAGAGAAATTGTGAAAATCAAGCTTCAAGCAGTGAAATAATTTATTCCTAGCCTATATAATTCCTAGCCTATAATTCTGGTAACAAGCCAAAACATTCTTTCAGACTTTTTTTTTCTATGACTTAACTTTGTGTAATTTCATTTTAGACAATATTTACAGAGGGGAATGTATTTTTTAAAATCAAGGAGGGAGGGAGGAAATTGGTCGTTTCTTCATTAAGATACTCCAAAAAAGGCATATGGTATTAGCGAGCACCAAATCAAAAATACAAAAACATGGGTAAAATCAATCAGAAGTATAAGGGACCAAAAAGTTTAAGATGATGTAGTTTTTCTTTGAAGGTGTGAATTTAAAAAATAGAGAAACATTATTAAAAAATAATCAAACATGAGTAAAAAATCAATCAGAGGTATAAGGAACTCAATTAAAAAGTAGAGAAACATGAGTAAAAATCAATCAAAAGTATAAGGAACCAAATTAAAAAATAGAGAAATATGAGTAAAAATCAATCAAAAGTATAAGGGACCAAATTAAAAAATAGAAAAACATCAGTAAAAATCATCAAAAGTATAAGAGACTAACAATTTAAGAAGATATAGCTTTCCCTTAAAGGTGTGGATAAAAAAATATATGGAGAAACAGGAGTAAAAATCGATGGGAGGTATAAGGGACCCAATAAAAAAAACAGAGAAACACGAAGAAAAACCTATCAAAAGTATAAGGGACGAAACTGTTTAAGAAGATGTAGCTTTTCTTTAAAGCTGGAATAGAGAAACAAAAAAAAAATTAGTAAAAATAAATCAAAAGCATAAGGGACCAAACAGTTTAAGAAGATGTAAACTTTCTTTTCTTTAAAAAAAAAAATAGAGAAACAACATTAAAAAATAGAGAAACATGAGTAAAAATCAAACAAAAGTACAAGGGATCCATTAAAATAGAGAAACATGAGTAAAAATCAATAAAAAATATAAGGGACCAAACAGTTTAATAAGATGTAGGTTTTCTTTGAAGGTGTGGATTTAAAAATAGAGAAACATGATTAAAAATCAAGCAAAAATATAAGGAACCCCATTAAAAAATATAGAGAAATATGGGTAAAAATCAATCAAAAGTATAAGGGACCAAACAGATTAAGAAGATGTAGCTTTTCATATGTGGATTTCCTCTGGAATGAATATATTGTTAGTATTTAAAATTTTAGAAACGGGAAGTGTTATCAAGTTTAACTATTTAGTTCTAATTATTTTTTTTCACGATTCAGTGTGGCGATGCGATGAAAATGTAATACTTAAATATTTAAATTATAATTAAATGTTATACTTAAATTTTGAAATAGCCAAAAGAATAATCTTAGGGAAACACAGTTTTCAGGTATGAATAGACTTGAGATAGGTCCATTGGGCCAAAGAAATTTTTTTATTTGGATAACCCTGGTACTTCAAATTAAAAAAAAAAAAAAATCACCCTTGTTTTAATGAAAATTGGGTTTCAAAATCAATTTCCTTTGCTGAGAAAGTTCAAAGTCATTATAAACATTCGTGTTAGAAAATTCACCCTTTAAGCGTAAATTCCTGTTCTAGGGATATTGAAACATGTTTCCTGGAAATTTGAAAAATGTTTCTTAGAAATTTAAGGACAAGCAGCACAAATTTACCATCCTCGTACATCACAACCGCAATTAACGTCTATCATCAAGAAACGCAAATTTGACGATCGTATCTGGTTCATTAGTCCCTTTCTCTAATGAAATCCGTCAAAATATAATTAGGTTGACATGCAATGACACCAAGCAAAAGGGAAAGTGAATTATCGATTTTTCTACATATTTACGCCAAGTCAGCAGAAGACCATATAGTTACACCCAAAAAGAAAGAACGCTTTTTCTAACAAGAAAAGAAAAATTTTTCCAAGAGAAAGTAATGAGCAATATCCGAAACTTAAAACGAACATGAATAATTCTGCCTCTTCCTTAACCCCATATGCTGAAGTCTTAAAGTTCTTTAAAAATACTTCTCATTTAAAATTGTAACGTCCTTTGTGTTTGAGAAGTATTTCCTAAAGAATCAGGGCATTAAGTTAATCGTTAGCGTAAAGAGCTTGGGTTGAGGAAGGGACAGCACCCCTCATATACAGACTTACTTCTGTTGGTTATAATTTTTAATGTTGCTCCTCTTGAAAAAAAGCTTTGTTTTATTTGGTTTCTGATCGTTTTTCAAGTCATGCCAGGAAATCCTCCCTCATCCCGTGTACCATCTCTCCAGGAAAGTTTTCCTCGGAAACTTTCCTCTCAAAGGAAAATTCTGCCCTTAGACAGTCCTCCCACTCCCCGCAGAAAAAAACCGCAAAAATTTTCGTATTTTTCACAATAGCAAGTACTGGTCCAACATGTGAACAATATGGACAAAATGTACAGATTTCTGCCCTTTCCCCAGGAACTATGGAGGTTCATGACATCATCAAAAGCATTATTATATGATATTTCAAATATGCTGATTCAAGTGGCTATTTTATAATTTCGATAGGATGTCTTTGAAGAAAAAATTAGCGTTCGAATGAGTGGAAAAATTCCGTTTGAACGAGATATCTCTCGGTCTTCTAGGACTATTGGTTCGATACTATCATCTCTAGGGGAAAAAACAACAAAAACAAACAGATAAACCTGCATCCGTGATCTTTCTTCTGGCAAATCAAATACAAAATTTCTACATTTTTGTAGATAAGAGCTTGACACCTCTATAGCAAAATTCTCTCATATGATGAATTTGATGATGTGATTTTCATTGAGGTTCCTTGAATTTTTGGGGTAATTTCCCCTTTTTTTCAAAAATCTGAAAAATGTTCTCAGGCTACTAGCTTTTGATGGGTAATACTAAACTTAATGAATTTTACATATTTGGAATCTGCATAAAAAACAAATTTTTTTTAATGTATTTATTGTTATCAAATCTCCTTTTTTTAAAGTTTCGGTTACTATTGGGCCAAGTCGCTCCTTAGAAAAAACAATATCCCTCCAGAGGGTGCGCATAAAAGAGCTAGAAATTCATGAAAAGGGTTCTAACTCTCTTTTGGCAAATGTGAGCCTTTTACAGTTGACCCAATGTAAAGCTAAGGTAAATAAAATGATAATAAAAATAAACAAAATTGGTATTTTCATTTATGTTGTGACAATTTGCTTTGTAATATAGCTGGGCAACACTAGGTGACACTTTTTTTTTCGAGACAAAAGTTTTCTCTCTAATTAGTTTCCCATAACCTTTGACTGGACCTGGAGCAATTGGATATCAAACATTTTAGCAGGGCTTAAGTACAAGTAAAAAAAAAACCAAACAATTTGGCTCTATCGGTTACATATATGTTTATTGCAAAACTTCAGTATTTATTTCATATGAAATAGGTAAAACCGGAAACGTATTGTTTTAAGTACTTTTTCAGTAGTTCTGAAGTGGTTTGTTGACTCTTCGACACCTGGCGTATATTTATGAGTGCCATTTGTTCGCCAAGCTGTACTTCATCATGCCCCGTATTCCCAACTTCATGCACTGCTTAGCACACTTCTGCCACCCGTGGCACACTAGTCGGTGGACATGATTTTCCGAATTGGGCAACCCTTTGAGCAAGAATGCATCCAGGATTATTTTTTGGGGGGGTCAAACACACTAACCTCTCCCCCTTGATACGACCTTGCCTTTGACGCATCCAGCCCAATAGCTATCAACTTCTCTGCTCCAAACTAAACACAGAATCAATCTTCAGTGGAACACAATTTTAGAAGCTGAGAATTAAAGCATGGGTGACTTATTTTCACTATGGACATTTTATCATGCCCGCAGAGTAGACTATATAAGGCTATACAGCTATGGTCTAAGAGAAAATACACAAAAATTTTCAAAATTTATGGACAAGCGGCACAAATTTACCGTCTTTGTACAACACAACCCGCATTAAACGTCTATCGTCAAGAAAAGCTTGTTTGACAATCATACTTTGTTGAATAACGTTTGTTGAACATTTGTTGAGCATTAACGTTTGTTGAATATCGTCAAGAAAAGCTTGTTTGACAATCATATTTTGTTGTATAACGTTTGTTGAACATTTCTTGAACGTTAACATTTGTTGAATATCGTCAAGAAAAGCTTATTTGACAATCATATTTTGTTGAATAACGTTTGTTGAACATTTGTTGAACGTTAACGTTTGTTGAATATCGTCAAGAAAAGCTTGTTCGACAATCATACTTTGTTGAATAACGAGCGCTGCTTGTTTCTACACTCTACACCTCTTTGCACCACACATTCCATACCTGACGTGCAGCGTGGCACACTTCCTCTAGCTTTCTATAGTCATATAAACATAGGTTAATGTCATCAATTGATTTATTTGCACTAGTCTTATCGATTTATGTTAGATCCTGTAAAGCAATAATTTTTATTCGTTTTAAGTTTCAACTACACTCTTTACTTCCCACCAAAAAACTTGTTTTTTTTAATTAGTATCTTCAAAGATCCCGACTCCTTCACTTTCTCATGCTCTTTGCTCCGAACGACCCAGCTCAGTAATACTGTCACCTTCTCTCTCAGTCTTTCAGCACCTCCGGTTATTTGCAATACATCAGCTCACTTATAATAAAGTCATTAATGTTGCTAGTAAGGGTTTAACACTTAAGTCTTTTCCCATTCGCTGACGGTCAAGCTGAATTTGTTTATAATATACTTCGATTAATAAGTTAATGGTAACTTTTTCGCTAGTTATGGAAACATAAGCGATACCTAAACTCATCTGTCTGTCATGTTAAACAGGTGATGTCTTATACGTTGACTGCGCAAGACAAACTGTAGTGGGTAGACAATCATACTGACAAAAATAGTGCAAAATCTAAAAATATAAATAAACCAATTGGTGGTATACGGGACAATTCAAGAAGAATTGCACGAAGAAAATTTTTAAGAGAACAGATCAACTTTGTGTAGGATATACCGTTTTTTTAGAACTTCCAAATGAATTTTTCATTACTTCAATATCTCCAATGTTTATATTTTCTTCAGTTATTGTCCTCAATTTATAGCTTTAATGGATATTACTTTTTTTTACTTATTTTTTTAATTTTAAAAGTTCAAATCTAATGTCGTAACCACACATAAATTCTCTCATAATCAGTTGAAACTTATAAAGCCAAAAATGCCTGAAGGACAGACTCTGAGCCTCCAATTTCAATAAAATATGGGAATTCTGAGCAGCCGTTCAATAGGGGGGAATGCACTGGCTCCCAAAACAGAAGAGTTTGAAGGACAACCCCTGAGCCTCCAGCTCCAAAAACATACAGCGATTTCGAGAAGTCATTTAATAAGAAGGAATACTGGTGACCAAAACAGAAGGGACTGAAGGACAGCCTCTAAGTCCCCAACTTCAACAATCTATAGCGTTTCTGAACAGTCATTAAATAGAAGTAATGGACTGGTGCCCAGCACAGAAGGGCCAAAAGGTCTGAAGGACAGACTCTGAGCCTCCAATTCCAACAATATATAGAGATATTGAACAGTCACTTAATAGAAGAGAATATACTGGGGCCCAGAACAGAAGGGCGTATCCCAGACTTATTTTTAACATAAGAAAGAAAGTATGAAAGATTTCTCCACTACACCTTTGCCCAATGGTCACGTTTGCACAGGCGAATATTCTCTTTAAAAAGTAGTGAGAACGTGCCATGATTGAGAACGGTATTTTAGTGCGTCCGGCTAAAATGCTAGCTCGATCTAGCATAAATTACCGAATAATGTGCTAAAACCAAACAATAAAGTTCAGTTAGACACTGGAATTTTTTTTTAAATCTTTCACATTATATTTTTTTCATTTAAATCCTTGAACAAAAAAAAAATATTATCCTGAATGGCTTCAAAAGCTTGTTTTCATTTTCAAATTATCAAAATTTGACCTACACCTCTTTACTTTGAGCATGACGATATATGTTTAGCGATAACAACACTTCACTGCAAAATTAAATTTCGTACTCTTTTGTGAAAAGCCTTCAGGTCTGTTACTATGGTTATATCTGGTAGCAGCTTGAGGATTTATGGGGGAGGTCTGTCTAAAAAAAATTTTCACTTTTTTTCCTTTTTTAGTTAACGTATTGTAACCTAGAATTGTGGAGACTTTATTCCCAAAAATTCATATAAATGTAAGTAAAACTCTATTATATGATGTACAACTGTGTTTGCCACTCAGAAATTTATGTTGTTTCATCCAATTTCCAGGTCATCAATAGGGTAATTATCATTAGAAGCTTTTATAGCTAGTGACTTTTTATTGATAGCTCCAGATTTGGCAAGACACTAAACTATGGCACCACTAAGTACATATCTCTACGGAAGATAAGTATCTTAAAAACGGAACACTAGAGAGAAAAGAGAATTATCATGTGCCAATCTCCAATGGATTGTAGATGTCAAAGAACTACCTACCTGATCAGAACTTCTTACCCTTGTCATTTCTCAGCCAGATGAGCCGATTCAGTTAAATCCTCGGAAATACCCGAGCTGCATATAACTCAAGCGATGGTCATGCTAAGCTTATACATCCGCTCAAAAACTATGATTAAGACATGCAGATTGAATAGGTTAGGACACTGGGAAAGAGCTTTTTATTGAAGAAGAATAAATTTTATCTTTCCCGAGTTACTAAAAACTGACCTCCTCTCCGCAGTTCTTAATCTTCAGCCCTTAAAATTCACTTTTGAAACTGTTTAGGTTCGTCTCAGAAATTTGACAACCGATTGAACGGAAATGAGGGGGAAACCTATCTAGGGCAACTTATATATACTTATAGGGCAACTTATATATATATATATATATATATATATATATATATATATATATATATATATATATATATATATATATCAAACAGTTCGTGGTAACGAACTGTAGTAAGGAGCGACCCGGCTCAATAGTAACCAAAACTCTAAAAAATGGAATTTTGATACCAATAGCTACATCAAAAGAATCGCATTTTAATGCTGGTTTTAAATATATAAGTTTCATCAAGTTTAGTCTTACCCATCAAAAGTTACGAGCCTGAGAAAATTTGCGTTATTTTAGAAAATAGGGGGAAACGCCCCCTAAAAGTCATAGAATCTTAACGAAAATCACACCATCAGATTCAGCGTATCAGAGAACCCTACTGTAGAAGTTTCGAGCTCCTATCTACAAAAATGTGGAATTTTGCATTTTTTGCCAGAAGGCAGATCACGGATGCGTGTTTATTTGTTTTTTTGTTTTTTTGTTTTTTTTTTTCCCCAGGGGTGATCGTATCGACCCAGTTGTCCTAGAATGTTGCAAGAGGGCTCATTCTAACGGAAATGAAAAGTTCTAGTGCCCTTTTTAAGTGACCAAAAAAATTGGAGGGCACCTAGGCCCCCTCCCACGCTAATTATTTTCCCAAAGTCAACGGATCAAAATTCTGAGATAGCCATTTTATTCAGCGTAGTCAAAAAACCTTATAACTATGTCTTTGGGGACGACTTACTCCCCCACAGTCCCCGTGGGAGGGGCAACAAGTTACAAACTTTGACCTGTGCTTACATATAGTAATGGTTATTGGGAAGTATACAGGCGTTTTCAGGAGGATTTTTTTGGTTTGGGGGAGGGGTTGAGAAGAGGGGGATATGCTGGGGGAACTTTCCTTCGAGAATTTGTAATGGGAGAAGAAAATTTCCATGAAGGGAGAGCAGGATTTACTAGCATTATTAAAAAAAAAACAATTAAAAAATAAAAGTGAAAAAGCTTTTTCAGCTGGAAGTAAGGAACAGCAATAAAACTTAAAACAAACAGAAATTATTACCCATATGAGGGGCTCACCTCCTTCTAATACCTCGCTCTTTACGCTAAAGTATTTTCGGTAATTTCAACTACTTATTCTACGGCTTTTGTGATTCAGGGGGTCATTCTTAATGAATTGGGATAAAATTTAAGCTTTCGTGTAAAGAGCGAGGTACTGACGATGGGGCGAATCCCCTCATATATGTAATAAAAACATGAGAATACAAAAGTTCTTTACGTAAGCTAATTTATAAGTTACGTAAATCTTTTACCAATAAAAAGATTCGTAAAAAATTAAAAGTTCTAGTTGCCTTTTTAATTAACCAAAAAATCGGGGGGCAACTAGGCTTCGTCCCCCGCTCTTTTTTTCTCAAAATCATTCGATCAAAATTATGAGAAAGCCATTGAGCCAAAAAAAAAAATATGCAAATTTCGTTTTGATCATTCCTCTGCGGAGAGCCAAAATCAAAACATGCATTGATTCAAAAACGTTCAGAAATTAAATAAAAAAAACAAGTTTTTTCAACTGAAAGTAAGGAGTGACATCAAAACTTAAAACGCACAGAAATTACTTCGTATATGAAAGAGGCTGCTTCCTCATCAACGCCCCGCTCTTTACGCTAAAGTTTTTTACTGTTTTAGAAAGAAGAATTGAGAGAAAGAGTCAAACTTTAGCGTAAAGAGCGGGGCGTTGATGAGGAAGCAGCCTCTTTCATATACGAAGTAATTTCTGTGCGTTTTAAGTTTTGATGTCACTCCTTACTTTCAGTTGAAAAAACTTGTTTTTTTTATTTAATATATATATAAACCGGTTTGTTCCCGAGTTTTGCACAGCGTAAACTTGAGTGAGTGGTGTATAATTCACAAGTACCAAAATTTCTTCCCCCTACGGAGATTAAAAACAAAACTCAAATAAAATTCTCAAATTTGGAAAGCCTTATTTTCCACGAGAAGTATTTCTCGGGAAGGTATTTTCCACGGGGGGAGGGGGTTTTTCTGTTGGGGTATTTTCAGCAGAGAGGTATTTTCCACGGGGGATATTTTACGCGGGGGAGGGGTATTTTCCGGGGGTTATTTTCCAAGAAGGTAGTTGCCGGGGGGAGGGTAAACGCATAGAACCGAATGTTTTACCCTCGAAATCTTATTGACTTTTTGAAGCTCTTGTAAATAAGTAGTTTCAGCTCGCAGTGGCTTAAGGACGTTGCAACTTTTATTTATGAATTTTTGACTATGTTGGTCTAAAAGCATTCGAAAGGATTCTATTTAGGCTTTCCTGACAACTTTTGATATTAGTATAAAAATAGGGCTAAAATTGCAGATAATGGTGTAAATCTATTGAAGATAATATTAAGTTTTATCCTGAAGCCTCAGTGTACAATGTAGTAGACTGATACTGCTCTGCGCCGGATTTTTTTTTTTTTTTTTTTTTTTAAGAAGAAAACTTTCAATATTCGTACCGGTTGTATTTAAGTCAACTACTGGAGCTTAAATTGCAAAAGTACTCTTTATTGGAGTCATATTATTCCCAATAATCCAGCTCATTAATAACAGGGCCATCAATATGCTCAGTTCGAGCTCAAAATTGAAGCGGTTCAATACCTGATGGATTGTTAGTCGAGAATGATTGGTAATAACATGGATAGTTTAGGATCCGCTTTATGATAGCACATATAATAAATGATTGTAGATACCCAAAATAAAATATCCTATAAAAGGATGGAGGCTATGTGTAAAGTGCGCCTTCACGTAGCAAGAGCCCAACTTAATCAGCAATTTGACACAGTTTGGATAATAATGAAGTATTTCTCCAAATAAAGTATTGTTTTCGGGCAGAACTTGCGTTGTTCACGCATTTATCAGTAGCCTGCCATGTTTATTCTCTTGTTTCACTCTTTTTATTTCATGCGAGGTCTAAACATAAACCATTTTTTTTTTTTTTCAATTGCTAGACCATCTTGAACGGCTTTCAAAACAAGATCCTGAATCTACCAATGCTTTGAAAAAAAAAAGAGCAGGGTCTAGCAAATCCATATTCAGGATTTTGTTCAGGGGGAGGGCAGAAAATATCTCCAAAGCACAATAATAATTTGTTTATTTCTATATCTGTTACTTCTTGTCGAATCAGATAAAAAGGGGGAGAGTGAACCCGGCTCCCTCCCTCTCTGGATACGGCCATGGAGTCTCGAGTCCTTTGTAAAACATGGGTGGGAAGATTTGACCTTAAACACGAATACGAGCATAGGTGGGAAAAGTTCTTATATATTTTCCAGATTGGGGAGAGATTAAGGTCAGAAAAAATCGTTTTTTATATATTGTTCGATTACAATATTCCCAGAGGATGTACTTCAAACCTCCGACCTGTGCGTAGGCATGGGTTTGAATAACCGTTTCAGCAGTTCACAGTATAGTAATCATTAGACTGATATCCAAACTATCATTTTGAAGAAGAAATATGCAAATTTAAAGGTGCCGAAGGAAATACAGGTTTTAAGTGAAGATAATTTTCACGTAAATTTAAACGTTGCAAAACGGTCATATCAATGATAGTGGTAAAGCATTATTATTTCTCTACAACCACTCAATTGCAGCCCCAAGGGTATGCTACATGGTAAAATTGGCTTTGAAAATTGGGTATGATAAATGATATATTGGCTTGAAATGTCTGATTCTTTTTTGAACAAAATAAGAGGTTGAGTACAGATTACGATTTTATGCAAATTGCTTTTGTTAACGGTCCGATTTAACGTGGGTAGTCCTTTAGATGTAGCCAAAATGATTATTTTAACAAGAACATGAACTAAAGGATTAAAAAAATAAAATATATACTTAAAAATAAAGGTTTTATTTCCTTATTTATTAAAAAGTAGAAAAAATCCTGTTTGCCTTAATTTTTTTATATTACAAATGAAATAGTGAGGCAGGGCATGAAATGACAGTTGTTCTTGAGTATTTCTAAATTAGAGACACAAGAGTAATGTGATAATACGTTTAATTTTTTTCATAATTCTACAAAGCTTATTCGCACCTATTTTAAAAAATAAAATTTTTAGTTCTTATTTTTAGAAAATCGCTCGATGAATAAAACCCTTGCTTTCAGTTGGCTACATTTTCTTCACTATAAAATACTTTCAGCAAAGCACTAACCAAACTTTACCGTAGAGAGCAAAGGGGTGGGGGGGGGTATTCCACTCATATACAAGATGATCATTTCTGTTGGGTTCAAGTTTAGTCCTTGATCAAGAGAACCCTCAGGTACGAAAAAGATGGAAGTTGGGCAAATGACACTCAAAAATAGGGGGACGAATTTATTTCCAATTTGATTGAAACGTATATCTGATAGTCCTTGGACCAAGGGAACCCAATTCATTATACATATGTAAAAAGATATTCACCTGAAGTAAGGCCCTAAAAAGGGCCAATAAACTTTCTAGCTGAACGGCTCGAAACTTTCTAGCTGAAAGTCCCTGGCCAACTGTGCCCTAATGTACATGAAAAACTTTATCTTGGGGTGCAGCCACCACACCCAAAATGGTATTCCAAAAACAGAGCAATTTTTTTTTCTAATTGGCTTGATATTTCCAAGGATCGTGGTCTGGGCTAAGTGGACCAAACACTTTGATCGGAAGAATAATGGTATTAGAGGGAAAGGGGCTCAAAAATGGACAACAAAATTTTGTTGTCGCGGACAATTTAAAACTTGCAGCCAAAGTCCCCAGGTCAAGAGAAACCTAATTGAAAATAAATTAGTTTGGAAACATGCTTCCCGAAAAAATAGATTGATTTTTTGAAATACCATGATATTATTTCTTTTGAGTCTCACTAGTTGTTTATTTTTTTATGGTATAGTTATGAAAGAGAAACTGTTTAAAGCGTATTTTCTTTTTTTTCGTAATTCCAAAATTTTGAGATAAATTCTTTCACCCATGTATTGTTACTATGCTTGACCTGATTATTCATTACTATTCCTGTCCATTTTCGGTTTTCTTCATTAGTTCAAAGTAATTTCAGTTCGTTTCAGGTTTGAATATTTGTATAACTTCGTGTTTGCTCGTTTCAATATGGCCCCTTACTTTTATTTGAAAAACTCGATTTTGAAAACAAAAATTAATGACCTAAAACACTGTTCACCTTTAAATAGTTTTAATTTGATTTGTACATTTAAATGAATTAATTTAGATTGATAATAACAAAAGGTAAGAATTACAGTCAGGAGACAGTTTCAATATGCACAACAAAAGAATCATATTTTTATGCTCATTTTAAGTATATAAGTTTCATCAAGTTTAGTTTAACCCATTAAAAGTTACGAGCCTGAGAAAATTTGCCTTTTTTCCAAAAAAAAGGAGAAACACCCCCTAAAAGTCATACAATCTTAATGAAAATCCCACCATCAGATTCAACGTATGAGATAACCATACTGTAAAGGTTCCAAGCTCCTACCAGCAAAAATGTGGGATTTGTATTTTTTGCTAGAAGAACGGATGCGTGATCTTTCACCGCCCCGCTCTGTACGCTATTAAATAAAAAAAAAAAACAAGTTTTTTAAATGAAAGTAAGGACCGACATTAAAACTTAAAAAGAACAGAAATTACTCCGTATATGAAAGGGGCTTTTCCTTCTCAACGCCCCGCTCTTTACGCTAAAGGTTGACTCTTTCTCTTAACTCTACATTTTAAAACAGTGAAAAAAAATTAGCGTAAAGAGCGGGGCGTTGAGAAGGAAAAGCATTTAAAAAACTTGTTTTTTTTATTTAATTTCTGAACGTTTTTGAATCAATGCATGTTTTGATTTTGGTTCTCAGCAGAGGAATAATTGAAACGAAATTTGTATATTTATTTGTTTTGGCTAAATGGCTTTCTCATAATTTTGATCGAATGATTTTGAGAAAAAAGAGCGGGGGAGGAAGCCTAGTTGCCCTCCAATTTTTTGGTTAATTAAAAAGGCAACCAGAACTTTTAATTTTTTACGAATCTTTTTATAATTAAAAGATATACGTAACTTATAAATTAGCTTACGTAAAGAACTTTTGTATTCTCATGTTTTTATTACATATATGAGGGGGTTCGCCCCCTTGTCAGTACCTCGCTCTTTACACTAAAGCTTAAATTTTGTCCCAATTCATTAAGAATGACCCCTGAATCACAAAAGGCGCAGAATAAATAGTTGAAATTACTAAAAATACTTTAGCGTAAAAAGCGAGGTATTAGGAGGAGGTGAGTCCCTTATATGCGCAATAATTTCTGTTCGTTTTAAGTTTTAATGCTGCTGCTTACTTCCAGCTGAAAAAAAACTTTTTCATATTTATTTTTTCATTTTTTTTTTTGTTAAGTAATTCTAGTAAATCCTGCGCTCCCTTCATGGAAATTTTCTTCCCTCATGACAAATTCCTCGATGGAACGCTCCCCCAGCATATCCCCCTCTTCTCAACCCCTGCCTCCAACCAAAAAATCCTCCTGAAAACGCCTGTACACTTCCCAATAACCATTACTATATGTAAGCACTGGTCAAAGTTTTGAACTTGTAACCCTTCCCACGGGGACTGTGGGGGAGTCAGTCGTCCCCAAAGACATAGTTATAAGGTTTTCGACTATGCTGAATAAAATGGCTATCTCAGAATTTTGATCCGTTGACTTTGGGAAAATAATTAGCGTGGGAGGGGGCCTAGGTTCCCTCCAATTTTTTCGTCACTTAAAAAGGGCACTAGAACTTTTCATTACCGTTAGAATGAGCCCTCTCGCAACATTCTAGGACAACTGGGTCGATACGATCACCCCGGGGAAAAAACAACAAAAAAACAAAAAAAACAAATAAACACGCATCCTTGATCTGCCTTCTGGCAAAATTCTATGACTTTTAGGGGGTGTTTCCCCCTATTTTCTAAAATAACGCAAATTTTCTCAGGCTCGTAACTTTTGATAGCTAAGACTAAACTTGATGAAACTTATATATTTAGAATCAGCATTAAAATGCAATTCTTTTGATGTAGCTATTGGTACCAAAATTTCATTTTTTAGAGTTTTGGTTACTATTGAGCCGGGTCGCTCCTTACTACAGTTCGTTACCACGAACTGTTTGAAAGTTTGAATCTTTCTCACAACTCTACTTTTTAAAACAATAAAAAACTTTAGCGTAAAGGGGCCGTTGAGGAGGGGACAGCCCCTTTCATATACAGAATAATTTCTGTTCATTTTAAATTTTAATGTCGCTCCTTACTTTCAGTTAAGAAAAACTTGTTTTTTTTAATAGGACGGGGAATATGGCAGTAAAACAGTGCAATAGGACATTTAAAAATAGTTTCAGACATCCTTTGGAGAAAACAGTCTAGCCTCGAAAAAAAAAAAGATTAATATTTAAGATTAATTTTGCAATAATATTGAACCATTCAAAATCTCAGGTTAAAATATGCATTGAGAATATCTTCAATTTACTTTGGAGCAGTGTTGGCTGGCAAACGAAGAAGTTGAAGCTTATTACGGGGGGTTTTGATAACCACTTCTAATGAATTAATATCAGTAACATTTTGTATTGTAAACTACGATCAACAAAGCCTGGGCTTGAGGCATGTACACATTAATTGGAGGGGAAGGGGTACATGAAATATGATATGAAAGCCTGACGAATTACATGGAAATATACAAGGAATTTAAAAAAAGAATGAAAATCCCAAAATTTTCAGAGTGATCATGAGCCCAAAGGCATCCCCTTCATTGCACCTCCTCCATGGATCTGAGCATTTCGATTAAGCTGCAACAGTATCTTTTTTTTTCAAATGGACAACAAAAATAACAAAAATTATTTATTTAGCAGACCAGGATAGCAGGGAGATTTTTCGATTATTTCAAAAAAAATCTTTAATGGCTTAAATAGTATGGTAACAACTAAAGCTTGTATTGGGAAAATGTTAGTGTGCAAAGAATATACAGAAATAAACTTGGCTTTAAAGTATAGGTGACAACAAACACGGACTCGTCAATGCCTGATTTCTTTTAGCCCACGTTTTCATTTGGTGTTTTACGGACAATTAAATAAAAAAAAAACAAGTCTTTTCAACTGAAAGTAAGGAGCGACATTAAAACTTAAAACGAACAGAAATTACTTCGTATATGAAAGGGGCTGCTTCCTCATCAACGCCCCGCTCTTTACGCTATAGTTTGACTCTTTCTCTCAACTCTTCTTTTTAAAACAGTAAAAAACTTGTTAAGATTCTATGACTTTTAGGGGGTGTTTCCTCCTATTTTCTAAAATAACACAAATTTTCTCAGGCTCGTAACTTTTGGTACGTAAGACTAAACTGGATGAAACTTATATATTTAAAATTAGCATTAAAATGCGATTCTTTTGATGTAGCTATTGGTATCAAAATTCCATTTTTTAGAGTTTTGGTTTCTCTTGAGCCGGGTCGCTCCTTACTACAGTTCGTTACCACGAACTGTTTGAAATATCGAATTAATCAGCCAATTGAAAAGCCTATTTCCCTACACTGTGACGGAATAACTTTCTTTTATTTGCTGATCGCTTACCACTGTGTCCATAAAACGACATTTCAAAAGAGCTTTAGTAGCTTCGTGGGCGTTAAGGCTTCTATAGATGGCTACATATTACATTCATAGATGGGGTAACCTTAATTAGAGTGGGCCTTCATTAGGTTTTAATAAAGGTTCAAAAAATTCAGATTTGGATTCCGCCTAGATCTGCAGCAAAAACAGTCTTTACTATGCATTAAAATATAATCTTGTGCAGGGGACGGATTAACCATCCTATATTAATAGAATTTCTTCACAGGCTTGTATTTTTTAAGCAACTATTTTTGGGCCTAAAATGCTATGCCTCGTATTTTTGACTGGTTCATCCATAAAAAAAAACTCACAAAAAAAGATCACTGGTGTCATGGTTTATTTGCTCTTTAATGACATCATCGATTTGAAAAAAAAAACTTACAAGGCTACTTTTGTGTAGGGGGGGGGGCTTCCTCTTGTAGTAAGGTTGCCGCGTACACTAAAGTCAATTAAACAACAAACTTCGGATCATAGTAAGGGGAAATCAAAAAACGCGCTTGAAAGATATTGGGCAATGAAAAAGAATTACCATTTGGAGCTAATAATTCAGCAACGGTAACTATTTTTTGGGTTTTATAATATAGAGTTGAGTGTCACCAAAACCTGAGATTTTTACCCTTATTTGAGTGTAAAAATTTTCGAAAACTTCATATAATGAGTTCCTTTGGGTATGCCTCAGAAAATGATTTTGCAACGCATCAAAATATACATATGAATTCGCGACGAACCGGCTAATCAGAATTATTCTTTTTCAGCTTTCTAGGCGCAGTCTCGTAAAATAGATAGAAAAGAAACCTAATGATAAAGGTACTGAACAAATCAATCTACACCTGAAGCGGTTTAATTCCATCAACGGAACTTGGAAAATGTTTTAAATATCTCTATTTGATAAGCTGAAATGTGACAGTCCTTAGATTTGCATTCTTAGTTGGTCTGATATAAGAATGAATTCAAAAGAAGGGATGGTGTTTTTGAGCTTCTGAACAGTTAAAAAGGGTTTTTTGGGAAATTAATGGAACAAACAGATAAAAAATAGCAAGAGAAAACCCTAACGAATGTTTGTGTAAGATGATGCCAAGGTGAGGCTTTTATTTAGATGAATTGATGGCATAAGAAAGGAAAGCAAGATGAGCAGAGGAATTTTGAGGTAAGATGCACAAATGAGGTAAGATGCGCAAATTTTGAGGTAAGGAAAGCAAGACGAGCAAAGTAAGAAGGAATTTTGAGCCAACAAAGACGGCGTCTATTCATTTTTGTGCTACCGTGAAAGGTATACCCTATGAAGTAAGAGTACCCGCACAACGGCTAGGAAGATGTTGTATTTTCATAATTGGTTTAAGATTGCCTCAAAATTACTTTCGTTAAACTATTAAGATTTAAACATTATTTTTATGTATTTAAGCTTTGAAATTTGGCTTTTGGTAAGAGCAGGTGGTACATAAATAAAGCTATTCATATCTAAAATAAAAACAGTTACTCAATTGAGAGGATAGGGGGTGTGATTAATTTTCAAAAAATAACAAGCAGAGAAGGTAAAAAAAGAATCAAGGATGGGAATAAATAATATTTACATTTTCCGACAATTAATAGAACGAATTAAGACTAGGAAGTTGATAAATAAGAAAGAATTTACTTCGACGGGGTATATAGGTTAAATAATCTTTTTTCGACTTATGGAATCTTTTTTCGACTTCGACACGGTCATATGCTCTGGCCAGAGGACAGTGAAATTCTAATGGCCTATTCAAAGGGCGTTACCCTTTAGACTGTGTTTATCATATCGCACTCGGAAGTACATTATTCAGACCTTCTACCCATTTCATTAAATGGCTACTCCTCGGGCTACCTTCTGCTTTTTTTCCGACACCATGTGGCACTGGGGGCATCTGGGGAGTTGGAAAGATAGAATGCTGCTCTTCAGATAGTTTCTACTCTTAAAAAGGCACTGGAACTTCGAAACTGATACAAAATGAGTTTTAAAAATGTTCCTTGCATAATATAAAGGTGAACTATACGACAAATTTAAGAAACTATGAGGGAACTGGTAAAACTTCGACATTTCGAAAGGTGTTCCGGAACTCCCTCCCCTTCTACACGGAAACCTAACGTGGCGGCATTAGCTCAAAAATTAAAAAATCATGAAATGTCAGCACTTCCCATCTACCTCTGGGCATTCCTCCTTCCCATTCTTTGGCTGTATGTGGTAACAAAATCAAAATTATAAACATTCTTTTTTTGTTTTTTTTCATTTTTAAACAAGAAATAAACTCATTGAGAACCACATATAAATATTTTCTCGTCTTATAAGTGTACACAAAATTAATGGTGTATAAAGATGACCCGCAAATGTGAGGTAAATTAGTCGCCTATTTTGCTGAAGTTAATGACTTGTTAACTGTTTTACAAACAAGACGTTCTTCCGATTATGGTTTTAAAAGAAAGAAAAACAATTTAAATTTAACGGTGGAAAACCACAACGATAAACATTTCTTTTCACGCAAGAGCTTAAAAGTAAAATATAGTCCTTTTGTCCTACCACAAAAACACATGGGCGGTCAAGCCTGTACAGAGGGGTGGGGAAATGGTGATTTTCCCAAGATTGTTCAAAGGGAAGAAGGCATTGAAATATACCAAGAGTCTCGGACAGCCCAGGGAAAACCCTTTCCTCCGTCAAAATAAAAAGAGACCTTTTTTATTATTTTGAATTCTATCCCGATTTATATATTTCTCTTCTCTTATTTTAAAATCATATTCAGAAACCTTCCTATCTCTTAGAAGTCCTTGTCTTATACCAGTATTTTATTATTGTACGTGTTTTATTAAAGTCAATTGTTTTATTATTGTATTGTGTGGATCGCTACAAGCCAAGCTTCTTTGGCCAAGTAACCGTTTTACGTTTGTATTTTTTTTTTTTTTTTTTTTTTTTTTTTTTTTTTTGGTATTAATAGATGTTTGATTGTGACTTAGTGTCCTGCCACTAAAACGCATAGGCAATCATGCCTTTGCAAGAGGATCAGGAATTCAGGCAAGAATGGAGAAATCCCTCGAGGTTATTCGAACGAAATACGTCATTAAACAAGGCTAGAGAATAATCTTTTCTTAGGTTTCGACAAACCTATAAAATATGCCCCCCCTTAAAACTGAACCTTTGTAGCCTACATTTATATAGAATGTCACTACGGTAAGGGTACACTGAATTCATGTACACTAAAATGTATTGTTACTTATTAATGAGACGAAAAAAAGGAAAAAAAACAAATATTTATTTCAATACGAGGGCTTAAGATTAAAATAAGCCTCTAGTTCTGTAGTACTGCCAAAGGTACGATAGGCTTTCACGCAAGTGTTTTCACAAATATAAAAAACATGAAGATGGTATTTTTCAATGAGCCTGAAAAAAATTATTTTTGAAAGTCATAAGAAGAGGAGAATCTAAGGGTTCAATTATCTTCACATATCTCCTAAGATATCTGCAATATCTACAATTATTGCCCTCTAGAATCCACCCAATATTTCGCCCTAGATTCCTCAAATCCTTTTTTCTGTTACTTCCATTGGAAAATACCTTTATTTTGGTATTAGAAAAAAATAGTACGTTTTTTGTATTGTTTTTCGTTTTTTTTTAAATTTTACACCAGCCCAAAAAAAAAACGAAATAAACCTGCAATGATTGCGCCTGATATATGGCACAAACTATGGCCTGGGCAGGTGTTTCATGGTCCCATCGCCACATTTTCCCAACTTGTTACTCAAACTTTTTGAAAATTGTATACATGCCACCTCAGAAACTGTAATTCCATATTCTATTTTTCATTCAGTCTCTCATTTCTCTCTTCTGATTTGACTATCTTGCGGTTCACCTTTTAGATTATAGTCCTGTGATCAAACAGTTCGTGGAAACGAACGGTAGTCCCGGCTCAATAGTAACCGAAACTCTAAAAAAGGAATATTGATAACAATAATTACACCAAAAGAATCAGATTTTAATTTTGAGTTTAAGTATATAAGTTTCATTAAGTTTAGATTCAATTTTTAAATTATAGTCCCGTAGTCAAACAGTTCGAGGTAAAGATCTGATGTAGAGAGCGACCTGGCTCAATAGTAGCCGAAACTCTAAGAAACGGAATTCGGTACCAATGGATACATCAAAAGAATCAGATTTTAATACTGATTTTAAATATATTTTAAATATTAATTATAAGTTATGATCAATCTTAAATTATGGTTTTAATTATATTCGTCAAGTTCAGTTTTACCCATCAAAAGTTACGAGCCAGAGAAAATTTGCCTTATTTTCGAAAAAAGGGGGTAAACATCCCTAAAAGTCACAGAATCTTAATGAAAATAGCACTATCAAATTCAGCGTATCAGAGAACCCTACTGTAAAGGTTTCAAGCTCCTCTCTGCAAAAATGTAGAATGTAGTATTTTTTTGCCACAAGAAAGATCACGGATACGTATTTTTCGTTTCCCAGGGGTGATCGCATCGACCAGTGGTCCTAGAATATCACGAGAGGGCTCATTCGAACGGAAATTAAAAGTTCTTTTGCATGGGGGGGTTTTCCAACGGAGGAATTTATTATGGAAGAAGAGATTTTCCATTAACTGGACGGAAATGGGTTTTCCAGCATCATTTAAAAACAATGAGAAATTAAACAAAAAAAAACAAGTTTTTTCAACTGAAAGTAAGGAGAAACATTAAAACTTAAAACGAACAGAATAAATTACGTATATGAGGGGGGGTTTGCCCTCCTCAATATCTCACTCTTTACGCTAAAGTATTTTTAGTAAATTCAAAAGAGCTATTTATTCTAATTGAATGGTCTTTGTGAATCAGGTGTGATTCTTAAGGAACTGGAAAAAAATTTGAACTTTAGTGTAAAGAGCGAGGCATTGACAAGGGGCGAACCCCCTCATATTAATAATAAAAATATACGATTATAGAAGTTCGTTACGTAAGTTAATTCGTAAGTTACATATACTTATTACAAACAAAAACGTTCATAGATAAAACTAGAAGTTCTAGTGGCCTTCTTAAGTAACCAAAATCAAAACTCACATTAATTCAAAAATGTTCAAAAATTAAATAAAAAAAAGTTTTTTTTTAGCTGAAAGTAAGGAGCGCTATTGAATGAATGAATATTGCTCAATCTTTAAATGAACACTGATGATTGAATGAATACTGTCACCCGTTACGGGCAGTGCTCTCTTAGGGTGTAGTTAGTTTACAGTGTGGGATTTGTTTTTTGTTAATAAACGAATTAAATTGAATTAAACATTAAAACTTAAAACGAACAGAAATTACTCTGTATATGAAAGGGGCTGTCCCCTCCTCAACGCCTCGCTCTTTGCGTACAGTTTGACTTTTTATCACAGTTCTACTTTTTAGAACAATAAAAAACTGTAGCGTAAAAAGCGGGAGCGTAATTTTTTTTATATTATAATTATGGAAAATACAAGAGAGAATTATGGAAAGCAGGGCGCCCAAAATGCATTATATCAAATACCTAACCTAACCTATCCCACTCTATACATTTAATATTTAATTAAAATATACATGCATAGTAGTTTATCTTGACTCAGGCTTAGCTAATTATCTTAACCGGTTTTACAACAGATCAAGAATGACAGCTTGGTCGCTATAATACACGTATCCTCTTTTAAATCCTTCTTCAGTGCCTCTTCCCTCCGCCTCTGGGACAGCCTACTTTTCTTTGGCTCAAATATTTTTTCCTAGATGGATGACCAAAAAGCACCATCTTTAGTAATTTATCATCCTCTATCTGCAAACATGGCCCAGCCACCTTAGACTAGGTTAAAATATTGGGTACCTGTCTGTTAAACGGAACACACTCAAGAATTACGCTAAAATTTGACAAAAACCGGTTTGTCTCTCTGGAATCGGTTATGATTTGCTTAGTTTGAGTGAGAAAACTACGACTAAGGTATATATTAATAATATATTTAATATTTAGAGGTCGTTAGGGGTTAGGTTAGGTATTCCATATAATACGATGTG
Organism: Artemia franciscana; assembly: GCF_032884065.1. Taxonomy (NCBI): domain Eukaryota; kingdom Metazoa; phylum Arthropoda; class Branchiopoda; order Anostraca; family Artemiidae; genus Artemia; species Artemia franciscana. The sequence continues at coordinate 47,796,433 of NC_088873.1, forward strand.
TACGACCTGCTTTCCATAATTCTTTGCTGTAGTTTCCAGAATTTTGTTTCTAAAGTACTACTTTATCATCATGTTTTAGTATATTTCATTACGATTCACCAAAATTTACTTCTTGGGTGTGTTCCGTTTAACAAACAAATATTGTTATGAAAATTTTTTTATAGTATTTGGCAATGAATCGGATTTCTCACAGTCAGTAATGTCTCTATTTCTCAGTTTCTTAATTAGTTTTTTTTAAGTCTCTTTTGGGTGGTAAATCTTCCTTTTTTTCTAGATAGATTTTGGCGATCATCGGGTTTAATAAACTTGTCCATCGAAACTATTCATTTATGATAGATGTGAACAACTTAATTCATTGCAAAGTAGTTGTGAAATCTCGATATGGTGCCGCAGTTAGCACACCGGTTATCAGGTAGGGTAGATTTTGCCAAAATTTTTGGTAAGATTACACACCGAGGGTGGTCAGATCGTCAATGCATTTGCACTATTTGAGAGCCTTTAAACAAAGTTTTCAGTTTTGCATGACATGTGCCGATTTGTTAACAGTATCAGGCGCGCGAAAAACTTCTAAAGACAGTGTTTCTTTTTTCGCCTGGCACTTCTTTTTCGCCAATAAAATATTAAAATTCAGAAAGTGAAGTGGCAACAAAGCACATTGCTTTAAGTAGTGTTTTAAGTTAACATGCCAACATAATATATTGAGATACTTTAACGATGATCATATGATACTATGGGTGACAGAGTCAGAAAGTAGACACAATTTTTGACGTTTAATATCGTAACTTGGAAGGAAGAGCCTTCGCTTTCAAATTTTGGGGGTAAGTGAGCATCTTCCGGGTCATTAAATAACCAAAAATTTCACGGCATTAATAGAGAAGTATATACATGAATAATAGTTTCTATGCTCATATGATTTATGACCATCTGTCATCAATTGTAACAAGTGTGTTAAACATCATTAAGAAATATAAGTTATTTTTGTTGAGTTCTTTTGAGGTGTGTATATGTTTAATTGTGTAGATTAATTAAGTAAACAGATTATGCTTGTCTGAGGAGCGTGAAACGAGGCCAAAAAAAAAGAGAAGAGACATGCACTTCAGCTTAATAATTGTATTCATTAGCTTCTATTAATAATTATATTAGCTTCTATAAATGATTAGCATTAAAAAGAAGCTAATTTAGCATAAATTAAGTAGGCCTATTAATTAGCTTCTATCAATAATATTAGCTTCAGCTTCTATTAATAATTGTTATTGTTTAATTGAGTAGTTCAACCGTAAAGCCGTTTTCTAAAGTACGCGATGAATTTGGGTTTGTGATTGCTGCTAGACCCAACTATAATTAACGTGACATCTGTTTATGGTTTTTCTCACGTATCAGAAGTTTTCTACAGATAGGGTTCGATATAAGAAGAGGAAGCACAAAATCATCATAAGTATTGAATTGCAGAAGAAACAATAAAAAATTTCACTCACTGAAAGGTGAATAAAGAAAGTTCAGGAGGTCTCATACTTATAGGACAAAAAATTCGGTAATGATGTTTTTCTAACAACGATTTCTACCAAGCTCCAAACTTCTGGTTTTCTTTTTTAAGGTTTTATAATTGTTGTAATCCCTTGATAAAATATATACAAATATTTTTTCAATTACCAGTTTTTGCTCTTTACACAATTTAATGTATTTTCATACAAACTATATTTAAAGATATTTGATTATTAGTCCGATTTCCACTAAGCTTCAAACGTTTTTTTTTCTTTTTTAAAATTTTTGAATTGCTGTAATCCCTTGTCCAAAGTATACGCAAATATTTTTGCAATTTTCAGTTTTTTCGCTCTTTAAGCAATTTAATGTGAACTTCTTCATACATGAAAATCTTCGATTTTTTCATATAAGTGTAACTACGTCATTGCAATACTGATGTACATAAAAATGACGTCACTCATATGATTTTTTTTTCTAAAATTAGGGTTCTTAGCGAATTTTCTCAAACTTCTGAACTACGGTCACGATGATCAGGGATTTGACGTTTAACTGAACCACAGATTATTGGCTTAGTACAACTAATTGTGAAACACTTACTCGATCTGGACGAAATGCATATGAGAACTGTGATGTAATTCGTCATCCACCAATTATGAGAATGATAATTAAGCCTCTTTCACATTGATCCGTCGGTGCGATGCGTTTTGTTTGTGCTGCGGTAGATTTTCGCTTCGTTGTGTAAAAGTATTTCACATATATGCGAGAATTTTTCGCGCTGGACACGTTGTACGCCTATATCTTTTTCTGTTTCTTCGGTTTATTTGGACAAATCGTAAATTCATTTCAGCTTTCAATGATACATTTTTGATTTAAGTGGGAGTTCAATTCTTCAGCTAGTGAAACATAAGCTTTGGCTGGTTAGCAAGCAAAATGGAAGCACAAAATTAGCGCTTCTAATACTCTAGAAGAATTTTTTTTTAAGCATTCGTCAATTACGCAAAAACTTGCAGTTAACTGGAAATTAAAAATTCAATTTATTTTGGAATCGGTCTTGCCAGTCTTACTCTTGCCAAATTCCTTGTTTGTAATATCACAGATTAGCCCATAAATTATTGTTTATGTAACCCTAGTTTTTATCGTGTAAGTAAGGGGGTTATTAAAGTTCATTGGAATGTACCATCGGTAAACTTAGTGCAAGTCTAGGTCACTCCGGCACTAAGCTTTCCCATCTTTCCTCAGATGGGACTGAGGTAGCTCAATATGAAAGGTCAACGCGTCAATTTGAAAGAGGCTTTAGTTGGGAAAATCACAGAAAAATTGAAAGGCAATGTATCATACAAATAATGACAGTAAATATTAGAAGTAGAAATCAAAGGTGTTCGGTTCAAATAAAAAAACAAATCTCGCAGGTCCTAAAAAGAAATATTTTCACTGATTTACTTTGGAGTATTTGAAGATGTGCGGAAAAGGATGAAAAGATAGAAGCCCAGACAGAAATAAAATTAAAAGAACAGGGATAAATGAACGATTAATGAATAGTTTTTACAGTATTCTGTTAGAAAACCGCCCTATCTACTCTAAATCTCACCAAAAATAGGTAGAGGTACATGGAAGCTTCATACTAGGTCACTTAGTATACACTAGAAGCAACGATTATCAACCGCATGAGTTAGAGAGACAAGAGTGCCAAGCAGACACTTGGGTAGAAGCGTGGTTGCCAACAGCGGTACAATTGTACCATTTTGGTACACTTTACCTTTAAAGGTACATTCTAGTACAATCACAAATTTTCTGGTACATTAAAAAATGTGATACAACACGGTAAAATAAGATTTGACTGGGCGTCAGGACGCAGTGAGCGGAGGGAATCGTAGTTTTTATATATAGGTGAGCAGCTATTTGGAGGAGTGACACCAAAATGGTCTCTGTAGGGGAAAATGGGTCTCCCAAATATCTTTGAAAGTTTATATGAAATATCAAAGTGTGATACTTTGTTCTCTTTATTGTAATATAATTTTCCGACCGTCCATGTGGTGTGCGTGGCGAAAAAAAATTTTTCGTCTTGCCCGCAGCACAACACGAAAAAAAATAGATTTGGTACAATTTTTAGATCAGTGGTACAATTTTAAAACGTTTACGGTACTTTTTCTTTCCAAGCGTTGGCAACACTGGGTGGAAGAGCCTCTTGGGAACTTAGAAATTATTTAGCTTCTGCTCTGAAAATTCGTATGTTTAGCTTGAATACTGTTATGAAAGATAATAAAATTGTAAAGAATACTGTAATGAAATTGACTTTGTAACAATATTTAACACCACCAAATTCAAACACTGTAGTATTAAAAACGTGAAATATCCTTTTGAAAGAACCTCTTTAACGACAAAACATTACTGGCCCCTCAAATGTTGTAATTTAAAATAATTCATGTGGTAATTTCTAGGAAACTTGCATGTCTTTCAAATTTTTCTTTCTGTTCCCAGTTCATCCTTTTCTTCTTCTTTTTTGTCTGCCACTTACACTCGATGTATTGGAAGAGTTTTCAAGTATATTACACTATTATGTCTCTGAACTCTTTTTCTTCTTATGTGAGTTATGTAAACAAATATATAAAACACTAATGGTGACTTTTATTTATAAGACTTAACGAAACGAATCTATGTTTGGCACAAATCTTTTCCTCTTCTCCACCACCTGATAAGTATTCGAATACCAAAAAAAAAAAGGCAAATTAAATAGAAATTTAAGGAAATATTGAAAAGCATTCGAGGGCCAGGGGTGAAGGGACACAAGAGCCTCCCTTCTTACGTACACACCTGGGCGTAAGCGTTACTGGCGATCATGTGAGCCAGGTTTGTTTCTTGTCACTGCAATATCTGCCATACAAACAAGTCGCGCACGATAATTGCAAGAAAGTGATGAAACGCAATTATAGCCCTAGTATTTTTTGTAAGTGAAAAGTATATATCTTTTAGGAGTTAACTTATTTAAGTTTTAAGCCATTTTGAGATTTTACATGTTACTTCCCATAAAAAACAAGATTGTGCAAGATTAATGTCTTCTTATTTAGGAGAACAATTTCTGGTTTGTATTTAAGACCAGTTGCTTGTCTTTGAAAAAGAGACATTTTTCAAGATTCTAAATTACGTTAAAAAGTAATTCAGAGCATAAAAAGACATGTATTTTTAAAGTGTTTCTGTGCGTGAGCAGAGACCGATAGAAAGTATTTAAAAAACTGAAGCTTTTAAACCTTTTGAGAAAAAATAAAAACGATTGAACCTACTTAGTTTAATTTGTTTATGTTATACTAGCTGTTGGTGGGGCGCTTCGCGTCCCCCAAGCCCCCCCCCCGCGCGTAAGTCGTTACGCGCCATTGTAGTTGTGTCCCTGTGTCCCACCTGTGAATAGATATATATATATATATATATATATATATATATATATATATATATATATATATATATATATATATATATATATATATATATATATATATATATATATATATATATATATATATATATATATATATATATATATATATGTTGCATATAAATAGATTGTCAGGTTTACTGACTCTTGAACATGCAACATATAATTGTCCATGGGAAAAACAATCCGTATTCAGATCTATACCTCATTATTCTAATGATGTGTCCCTGTGTCCCGGTCGTTATTTATATTCCCTGTGTCCTGGTCGTCATTTGTGTCCCGGTGTCCCAGTTTGTAATTGTTCTTTGAGCGTCCCGGTCGTCATTTATATTCCCTGTGTTTAAATGTCTCAAGTTTTAATGTCGCTCCTTACTTTCAATTAAAAAACTTTTTTTTTTTATTTAATTTCTGAACGTTTTTGAATTAATGCTTGTTTAATTTAGGCTCTCCACACATAAATTATTAAAATGAAATTTGCATGTTAATTCCTTTTTTGGCTAAATGGCTTTCTCTTAGTTTTGATCAGACGATTTTGAGAAATAAGGGGTGGGGAAGGAGGCCTAGTTGCCCTGCAATTTTTCGGTTAAATAAAAAGGCAACTATAAATTTTAATTATTAACGAATGTTTTTATTAGTAAAAAAAATACGTAACTTAAGAATTAACTTACGCAACAAACTTTTATATTCTTAAATTTTTGTTATGTATATGAGGGGGTTTGTACCCTCGTTAATACCTCACTATTTACACTAAATCGTAAGTTTCATCGCAATTCTTTAAGAATGACCCCTGAATCAGAAAGGCCGAAGAATAAATAGTTAAAATTACTAAAAATACTGTATAGCATAAAGAGCGAGGTATTTATCTCCTCCTAAATACCTCGCTCTTTATGCTAAAGTATTTTTAGCACCCCTCCTATGCGTAATAATCTCTGTTCGTTTTAAGTTTCAATGCTACTCCTTACTTTCAATTGAAAAAACTTTTCCATGTTTATTTTTTCATTGTTTTTTTATAGTAATTTTAGAAAATCCTGCGCCCTTTTCATTGACTTTCTGTTCCCCCATGACATATTTCTCCAAGGAAAGATCCTCCCACACAGCCCCCTCCCCTCAACCCCACCCCCAAAACCAAAAAAAATACCCTGAAAACGTCTCTATACTTCCCAATAACCATTATTATATGTAAACACTGGTCGAAGTTTGTAACTTGCAGCCCCTCCCCCAGGGACTGTGGGGGAGCAAGTCATTCCCAAAGACATAGTTATAATGGTTTTTGACTATGCGGAACAAATGGCTATCTAAAAATTTTGATCCGTTGACTTTGGAGAAAAAATGAGCGTGGGATGGGGGCCTAGGTACCCTCCAAATTTTTTGGTCACTTAAAAAGGGCACTAGAACTTTTTATTTCCGTTATAATGAACCCTCTTGCGAAATTCTAGGACCACTTGGTCGATACGATGACCCCTGGGGAAAAGAAAAAAAAACAAATAAACACGCACCCGTGATTTGTCTTCTGGCAAAAAATACAAAATTCCACATTTTTGTAGATAAGAGCTTGAAATTTTTGCTATAGGGTTCTCTGATACACCAAATGCGATGTTATGATTTTCGTTAAGATTCTATGACTTTTAGGGGGTGTTTACCCCTATTTTCCAAAATAAGGCAAATTTTCTCAGGCTCGTAACTTTTGATGACAAAGGCTAAATTAATTGAAACTTATATATTTAGAATCAGCGTGAAAATTCGATTCTTTTGCTGTATCTTTTAGCATCAAAAATCCGTTTTTAGAGTTTCGTTTACTATTGAGCCGGGTCGCTCCTTACTACAGTTCGTTACCACAAACTGTTTGACACAGGACTCGGCAACAAGATGACTCACATGCAAAAATAAGGCAGCCATAAAAGCGACAATGCGGCAAAAAGTACTGTTTTTCGATTTAAAAAATATGGCGAAAGTGCAACTTTAAAAAAAAAATGCCCTGAAAACACCCTGGCTTTGAAAACTACATTGAAAACTATCTAAACCAAGACGCCCAAATGCCTTATCTGGCAACGTTTAACCGGGACATAATTTGAAAATCACCAGTGACTTTGAAACAAATTATTTACGAATGACAATACGAATGTTTTGTGACAATGGTGTTTATAGAATCCCTAAAAACAGGCTCTTTTATTAAGAATTTGACACGACTTGAAACAATTCACCTGTTGTTTTATGTTAACAGACAAATGTTTTGACACATGTGTCAAACTCTTCGGGGGAAGTGTCAAATTAAAACCAAGCGTTTCTGCCAAAACTAATTGGTACTCAATGCGTTTCCTACTGACATTTTTAAACATTTTTTTTTTGCTCTTACCCCCATGTTCATTTAGTCATTATGCAGAAGAATTGGTTATAGAATAAAAGAGGGAGGCAACTTCGAAACTTCCTTTGGGATCTAGATTCAAACCCATAACCAGAGGCAAGATATCTGTTTTTCAATTCCGATTAAAAAAAATAAACAAGAATTGTATCATAAATTTTGTGATAAAAAATAATGTACTTATCGGTTATTTAATAGACACTCGGGAAGTGAAGTTCAATTACTGCTAATGAAAATAAACAAAATATGATGAATATATAATAGTTTAGAAACAAATTTGGAATATATATTTGCACATTAGGGGGGGGGGGGGTAAAGCATAGCATATATTAAATGCGTAAACTAACCATTGCTGTATATAATTTATGCTATGCTTTACCCCAACCCCCTAATGTGCAAATATGTAGCCCAAACTTTGGATAAAGCTAATGAAATAAGATTTTGATAAAGATTCGATAAAAGTTTTCATAAATTTCCTTGCATGCTCCACCAAAAACCCATTTTTGCGGGAAGATTCTTCCTGCATTACTTTTCCTATTTGTAAACAAGGATTCATCTATTTCCACTGTATAACCGATTTTTCCGATTTTCCCACAGTTTTTCTGTTGCACAGAAAATAACACATCTCACGGAGGTAGTTATTCCAATCAACAATCGTTTCTTTAGAAATGCCTAGCCCTTGTTCACACAAAGCCAAAGACGACCATTCGTTAACCCAAAAATAAATGAAACGAAATATAGTAACAAATGGTATTCTACTTTTAGAAGACCACGCATTGACACGCAAATTGACAACTTTCAAATATGGCCAAGTGGTACACTTCAAATAATGTAGCGTCTCATAGGCGTACAGTGTCATGGTGTGTCCATTGACGCATTTTTGTTTTGGGCAAACACCCCTTAACCTTGAGAAATATAATTGCCTGTTCTTCGGTCCCTGGTAAATCCCAAATCTTAACTTGAACATCCATGGTGAGGCACTATATTCTATCGCTAGTCAAAGCAAACTAACTGGTTACTATCCCATCTGATCTTTGCCATCCAAATGATCAACAGTATAAAGAAGTTGCTTGACCAGTTCCTTGTGTCAAAATTTTATAGTGTCTATTATATAACCGATAGTACCAAAAATAAATCTATAAACCATTCTCTGTGTAGGTAGTCGACCACAGAGAAGCAGAGAATTTATTTACAAAAATATTGCGACTGAAAAGCTCTTCGTTCTTTTTACTGGCTTACTATTTCTCACAAAATAACCAATCAGGTTGTAAAAGAAGGAGCTCGGCTGTTTTCCAAAAATTACATTCCCCATCAGTCTAGACTTGGTGCTATGCATTAGTTAGCCAAAATTAGTTAACGTAGTTTTAAATGGAGGAGCTATTTTTTCTCCAAAAACAAGGGATGATGTGATTGGTTAATATGAAAGAACGACACAAAAATAACCCAATGGAATTAAAACAGACTTTTAAACACTGACGTGGTTTCCCTTGGCTTTGGCTAAACTGTGCTCTTTATGGTTACATTTGTAACTAACAGGTAATTCAATTTTTCTGCTTAAGAAAGAATATTACTTAGCTGCATGATAGCCCATATCAGGTACTTAAACAAGCTTCTTTTCAAAAAAAAGTCATTACCTTAAATCACCGTTTCTCAACCTAGTTAGTGATCAACATCCCCACATCCTCCTGAAAAAAGATTAAAAAACACACTTCAGGACCCCGACCCCTTCACGTCACACTTCACGACCCCTTTAAAAAGTAACAATTTAAGCCTGGTTATTTCTTTCATCAACGTGCCTAAACACAATATTAGTTGGTAATTCACAGATGCTTATGCGATTATAAAAGTTGTATTTTCAGATTAATTGAATCCTAATTATTAATATTTCGTTTAACAGTCTGTTTGTATTTGTAGCTTTAGTTGTTTTTCTCAGCGGCTCAACCCCACCTCTTTGGGATAGCAACCCCCCTGAGTTGAGAATTTATGCTTTAAATCTTACACGAAATAACTTAAGGGATTGAAAAATAACGCAAAAATTAAACTGAACTGAACAACTAATGGACATCTTTTAACTAATACTATTTCCAGACGCGTGGGATTTTGACAAAATCCCTCAAGGATTGTTGAAGAGATCCTATTTTCAAGTTGAGATTTTGTCAAGACATCTCATCAGGTTGTCAGGACACCTTAAAGGCTTCAGGAGTTCATTCCCTAAAAAACACCTCAAAAGAATTCTTTAGAAAGTTTTCAAGTTGAAAATGTCGACAAAATACAACTACTAGGCTACTAACACAGTAGCCTAGTCGCTTGAGGCTAACACAGCCACACACACTCCTCCTCCATCTAGATATGTTCAAAGCCTCCCTGTTTGCACCCTCCTAAGAAGTTCCGATTTCTCATAAATCATTCCTCATGAAATCCTCCCAGCCCATGCGGGGACGACCTGCTTTTCATTTGGCCTTAGACGGTTGCCCGACAAGGACAATTTTGGGCAATATGTCATCCTTCATATGCACGTTTGAACCTCCCCCCCTCGGAATTTTGTCTGACTCGTAAAAAAGTAACATATATACATAGAAACAAGCTTTGATGAGTTTTATAAAGTTTTATCATACCCCTCCCCGGACAAAAATCCTAGAAACACCTTTAGTTTCAGCGTAGTAATACTGACGAAGATGTGATACAGCCCTAAAATATAACAGTTTTGAAACAACCAAAATAAAAATCTTTAGAAATTGAGGTCGTGCCGTTATTTCTATTTGACCGGAACAGAGTCTGCAATGTTCATGTCTCAATACACTTCATGCAAATCTCATGAGGAAACATGGCGTTTCAATTGCCGTGTTTCAAAATTATAATATTCCAAAGTTATTGCAAAGGCGCTAAGGTGCTTTAAACGTTTCGCAGTGACACGACATGTTAAAATATTAAAATGAACATATACGCAAAACAGTATAAGCAATTGCGTTTGGTTGGTGTTAGTATCTAACTTAGAACCCCAACTGCAGCCAAAATTTGCCAGCAAGAATTTGTAATAAATATACATAATTTTATTATGCGTCCCTTCCCAAAATGTATTTTTGTGTATTTGACTGAAAATATAATCGAAAACATTCTCTAAAAATATTCTTGGCCTGGAACTTCAACAAAACGAGCATTGGCGAAATTCCAACTTTTAAATTGGAACTTTGTAGTCTTAAAACCTTCAACAGAAGTGTCCCCCTAATGATCCCCTATTTGACGAAAAAGAAGTGGAATTAAGGTGGGTAATAAAAAGATTACCATAAATTTAGGAACACCACCCTGCTATTATGACTTTAGAGTCCTTTCCTGTCAAAGCGTTATATTGCTCAGCCTCCATCTGGCAATTAAGTTAGTCGAAATCATCATAAATTAGACGCTGAAAAGTTATCTGACAAAATCCGAAGGCTATGTATTGAGTTGCAATAGCAGAAGTCTGAAACTGTCCAATAAAACAGAAAGGCAGCACATCTCGGTGTCTCGGAGAAATACGGGATGTAGTAGGATCACAATTAGTGTGCCCCACCGAGGGCCGTCGAATAGGAGACAAGGGTAAAATCCCCAAAGTCTCAGCCTCATAGAAATCCAACATGAGATTTTCCATTTTAAAGCAAAAATTGAAGTTAAATGTTTAATCGTTTTTTCCATATTTAGATTATAATCGAAACCTTATTCATCTTTTTATTTCCCTTCACGCATAATCAAACAGTTCGTGGTAACGAACTGTAGTGAGGAGCAACCCGGCTCAACAGTAACCGAAACTCTAAAAAATGGAATTTTGATACCAATAGTTACATCAAAAGAATCGCATTTTGATGCTGATTTTGAATATATAAGTTTGGTCAAGATCAGTTATGCCCATCAAAAGTTACGAGCCTGAGAAAATTTGCCTCATTTTAGAAAATAGGGGGAAACACCCCCTAGACGTCATACAATATTAACGAAAATCACACCATCAGATTCAGTGCATCAGAGAACCTTATTGTAGTGGTTTCAAACTCCTATCTACAAAAATGTGGACTTTCGCATTTTTTTGCCAGAAGACAGATCACGGATGCGTATTTATTTGTTTTTTTGTTTGTTTTTTTTCCCAGGGGTGATCGTATCGACTGAGTGGTCCTAGATTGTCAAAATAGGGCTCATTATAATGGAAATTAAAAGTTCTAGTGCCCTTTTTAAGTGACCAAAAAATTGGAGGGCACCTATGCCCCCTCCCATGCTCATTTTTTACCAAAAGTCACCGGATCAAAATTCTGAGATACTCCCCTGCAGTCCCTGTGGGAGGGGCTGCAAGTTACAAACTTTGATCTGTGTTTAAATAGAGTAATGGTTACTGGGGAGTGTACAGACGTTTTCAGGGGCATTTTTTTGATTTAGGGGGGAGATTTGGGGGGGGGGGTACGTGGGAGGATATTTCCATGGAAAAATTTCTCATGGGGGAAGAGAATTTCAATGAAGGGGGCGCAGGATTTTCTAGCATTATTTAAAAAAACAATTAAAAAATAAATATGAAAAGTTTTTCCTACTGAAAGTAAGGAGCATTATTTAAACTTAAAACGAACAAAAATTATTACGCATATGAGAGGTTTACCTCCTCGTTATGCCTCGCTCTTTACGCTAAAGTATTTTTAGTAATTTCAACTATTTATTCTACGGCCTTTGTGATTCAGAGGTCATTCTTAAGGAACTGGGACAGAATCTAAGCTTTAGTGTAAAGACCGAGGTATCGATGAGGGTTGAACCCCCTCATATACGCAATAAAAACATACGAATATAGAAGTTCGTTACGTAAGTTGATTTGAAAGTTACGTATATTTTTTACCAATGAAAATGTTTGTAAAAAATTAAAAGTTCTAGTTTCTTTTTTAAGTAATCAAAAACTTAGAGGGCAACTAGACCTCCTCCCTCACTCCTTTTTTCTCAAAATCTTCCGATTAATTGCAATTAATTAATATGCAAATTTCGTTTAATTATTTATTTGCGGAGAGCCAAGATCAAAACATGCGTTAATTAAAAACGTCCAGAAATTAAATTAAAAAAAACAAGTTTTTTAATTGAAAGTAAGGAGCAACATTAAAACTTAAAACGAACAGAAATTACTCCGTATATGAAAGGGGCTTTTCCTCCTAAACGCCCCACTCTTTACGCTAAAGTTTCTTACTGTTTTAAAAATATAGTTAAGAAAAAGAGCCCTAGCGTAAAGAGCGAGACGTTGAGGTTTATCATTTCAGTTTCAAACGAATCGACTCAAACGAAAACAACTAACACTAAACGAATTTTATTTGTCCTGTTCTCGTTTTTATTTTTTACTGAAATTTCAAAAAAAGATGCTAAATGATAAGAAAAGATTATATTAAAACATGACTACTACTACTACTACTACTAACAACCCACAGCTGCACCAAGCCGCCTGAGGCCAACACACCTACGCATACTTCTCGTCCATCCCAATCTATTCGAAGCCTCCCACTTTGCAACCTCCCAGGAAGTTCCCATTTCCTTTAAATCTTTCTTTATGAAGTCCTCCCACTCCAGAAGAGGACGACCTGCTTTCCGTTTAGCCCTAGATGATTGGCCGAAATGGACAATCTTCGGCAATCTGTTATCCTTCTTCCGCAGAACGCGGCCTAGCCATCTCAACCTTTCTTTCATTATGGCCCTAGAAAGCGGGATTGAACCCCATTTTTCGTACATTCTACTGTTTGAAATACAGTCAGTCAGCCGGGTACCCAGAATCATGCGTAGGCAATTTCTCTGAAAAAATATATAGTAAATCTTCATCCGCTTTTCGGAGCGCCCATGCTTCAGAGCCATATTTGACCACTGTCATCACTGTAGCTTCTAATATTCTAATCTTGGTTTGCAGACTTATCTTCCTATTCTTCGGAACTTTTTTCAACTGTGAAAAAACACCTTGAGCCTTGGCTATTCTACTTTTTAACATATTCACTACCAAGGTAAGTCAAGCTGCCCATCTGATCAATCATTTCGCTATCCAACGTCACCTTTTCGTCTTCGCTTATTCCCAGCCTCAGTGACTTAGTCTTCTTAACATTAATTTTCAAACCTATTCTAGCACCCTGAACTCACAAAACCTCTAGAAGTTCATTTATTTTGCTCACACTTCCATTTAGCATATTTAAAACATCAGTATAATCTATGTCCAGGAGAATTTTTCCTCCCCATTTGATTCAGTGGTCTTCCATTGCCTTTCCTGTGCTCCTTAAGAAAATGACCATCAAAATAATCCATATAAAGGGGCATAGAACAAAACTCCTCATTTAATACAAAACCAGCTGCTAACCTCATTTCCTACCTTAACCGCAGCAGTGTTATTCTCGAACACACCCCTAATCACTTGAATGTATTTGTCTGGTATACCATACAAGGATAAGACCTTCAACAGGGGCATATACTATTAAAACTGATACCCTGAACTTTTTAGTCATAAAATGATCAAATTTTGTTCTATTATTAATAACCTCCCAGTCTAAACAAGACTTAGCAGCTTCCTTATTCGTCATGAGCTCTACTCCCTGTCTATGTACCTCATCCTTCCTGTCTGAGTAAACGAATTCTATATCACCTAATTTCTTGACATCTACCCCTGGGATATGAGTTTCTGAAACTCCTATTAAGTCCAGTTCGAATCGTTTGAATTCATCAGTCAAAATGTCGAGTCATTTTTAACGTTCTAGCATTCCATGTTCCAGTTTTCATGTTCTTTGAATCATTGAAATTATATTTTCCTCATGATTCCGGATATCAGTTCAGGAAGGGGATCAACATATCTTCTCAAGTCTACACAGGATCGCTTAAGCCGGCTTAGAACTGGACAGCAAGAAGTCCCTGGGACCTCCAGTATGAATGGAGGTCTTGTGCAATCCTGGGCCCATCTTGGTCACAACATGTTTTTCAGCACTTGGCGATGCTCTTCTACCAGAGTCATAACTCTGCACAGGCAGTCACAAGGATATTACCTCCGACTCATTATATATGCATGTCTACAAATATTATTTCACTATGGGAATAACTAAAAATTATAAAGAAATATATAAAGAAAATATGTAAAATATAAAAACGAAAGATATTAAAATAATTATGTATCATTACATAATTATATATTTTTAAAGCAGCCTATATAAAGAAAATATTATGAAGGAAATTTCCAAAGAATAAGTTCTTTATTTTATTTTAAGAGCAAACCCTATTCAGGTTGTTATAAAATCTGATATTATTCTAGGCAACAGCATGAGTCGAATTTCGGTTCGGCAGTTGGGAATCCCGTTGCCCAAAGAAAAAAAATGGATATTGGTGTCGGGGAATGGAGGGTTTCCTCCTGTTTCGAGTAAAGGTCTAAACTACGGTTTCTCTGGCAGGCAGAATAATGCTTAATATAAATAAAATGAACCTTGCGAAGAAACACAGAGTTCAATTTTAACAGATATTTTGACAAAATGTTCGATCTTTTTACATGCTTAAAGTGGCCCATACGGAACGAATAAAAAATAAATTGAATTTAAATATGGATTGAAACCTAAATGGTTGTTCTTTTACTGATTTTGAAGTCTGTAATACAGGAGGTTTCTAAACCAGTACGATTTTGCAAGGGGGAGGGTGGGTGTTTATAATCTCCAGAACCAAGACAAAATATGACTGTGGTTACCAAAATACGACAAAGACAAAAATCAATGAAAATAAACTGTTTTCCACAGAATTATAAGGATACATGCAAGTACACAGGACGGGGACTTTCGAGCTTCCTCCCCTCCAAAAAAAAATCTTCTCAACCTTGTCAGAACGTCTTATTATAATTATAAAATAACATTTTTTTCTATTATAGTGCCACCCTTTAAAAAATTTCTGTGGATGTCCTTTAAGGAAAATAATCTCTATTTTTCTCTTTAGTCAAAACTTAACAAAATTAAGAAATTTTCCCTCGAAAGCAAAATAAAATGAGTAATCCAACCCCGAGACTCGAGCATAAATAGGGTCTTCGGACCTAAACAATCTCAAAATTTCAAAGCTTTTCTCCATAATTTACAGAACTGTTCATATATTCTAGGCTACCACTATTTTAAGAAATATTCTAATCTAATCCCATTCACTAAATTCTCGTGCAGATACCTATTAGCCTCCTTATCCCACTGAAATTTAAGTTATTTTCAAAACAAAACTTACATAATAAATTCTAAGAATGATGGAACGTGCACCTCTTATTAAAAACGCACATCGGTCAGAAATTTTCACCTTTTCTACACACCATAAACATTTCTACAGAGAGAAGCGCTAATAAAGTATTTATGCAGGTAAGGCTCCCAGTCATTCATGCTAAAAAAAATAGCTGATTTTTTGCGAAAACTTAGACCACCTCCCTTGTAAATTTCAATACAAGTCTATGCGCACAAAGAACAAATAATGCTAATTTCCCGTAACTTTTTCCTACTAGGAATATTCTTAGAGATTTTACCTCAAACCATGACAAGTAAAATGGAGTAAATGAAAAACTAATTTTTTATAGAAATATAATTTCCTAATAGTTTTGCTAATATTGAAGCCTGAAGATTAATAAATCGTTGGGTTGCATGTATTTCCAAATAGTTAGCCCACTTATGTCACTTTCTTCGAAGTCCATCCTCCCCCCAAAAAAATAAACATGATGCCTATGGTCACAATTCTATGATTTGTGCCTTAGCAATAATAATAATAACACTAATGATAAACGATAAATAAAAAATAATAGTAACAGTAATAGTAAGCCCAAAATAATGTCACTTTAATAGCCAATTTTAGGTAGACCTTCTTATTGAGTCCAAACATAGAGTAGTATTTCTACGGCATAACACGCACCTGAAAGTTCAAATCTCAACGAATAGCAAGTTCAAATTCCAAAAGTAGAGAAACTGCAGATATTTAGACCCGTGAAAAGAAATGGTGCCCGTTTGACAAGACAACCATTTGGGTGTGATTAATAGCTCACCCTTTGTTATCTACCCATTTGACAGGCTGTCTACCCCCTGTTTCTCTGCCAGATTTACGATGCCCTTTAAAGGAGCTTCGTTCGTGTGTTTGGGTATTTATTGCCTCCTGGGTTCTCCTGTGTGTGAATTGCTTAAAATGTGATGATTCTTTCCATTGTCATTGCATCCAACCAACTTTTCTAGGAATTATAGAAAGAGCAATTCATGCAGGTTACAATTAGAGATTTTTGACAATGGGGTTGCATCATTTAAAGACTCTCCTGGGGATTGCTCATACATTTTAGTAGGCTAAGCGTTTGAATACTAAAGCCTATTGACAGACATGGCCCTACCAATCTGCGTCCTTTGGGAAAAGGGACCTATTTGTTTTCAGTCAAATTAACTACACTCGCTTCGCATGACTTTTTTAGCAAGCTAATGAGTTGTCTAAGAAGAGGGACACTATCCTTTTGATCGCTCACTCGACTCTACACCAATATTTAATTGAATTCAATTCCTTTCTGACCCGTCAACAAAACAAAAGAGGGTTGTAGCCATAGTTACAGAGTAAGACAAAAAAAAAATAAAAAGAGAAAACAAACAATCAACGAAAAGCGAGATTACAATCAACAAACACAAACATAACTACATACTATATGAAGAGGGAAGACCACTGGTGGTTGAGTTTTCTAGCAGAGGATTTGAAATCTCCCACTCTTTTATCAATTTTTATCAAAAATCAGTTTGCAGACTGAATCAACTTAAATTTTTGTACCAGAGAAGAATTACTGGTCCAAGGAGGCAGATGCAGCAGATACTTGGCGAATTTAAAATACATTTGGTTAATATTTTTTCTTATTTGAAGCAGAAAAAATTTCCAATGAGGAACATAGCAAGAAGATGGGGCACACTTAGACTGTTGTAAAGTTTGGAAAGATGAAATCGACTAAGATCTGTGATATTAGATGCAAGCAAAGCATATGCAATTCGAATTTTTTTAGCGAGGTTTTGAAATACAAGCTAAATTGTTTCTTTGATACTTCTTCCAATGGGCATACCAAGATAAATCAGGCTATCAGAAAGCGGAATAGATGTTTCACAAAGTTCAAGTTGCATGTCAGAGTTACCCTTAAGATTGAAAACAATTGCTACAGTTTTATCAACATTAAAATTCAAACCGATTTGCCGATATTGATGCTGGACTTTAGAAAAAGTTCTCTTAGTTCCCAAAAAGGTGCTACTTAGATTCAAAATATCATCAGCGTAGGTAAATAAAGAGACATCGATTCCACCATAAATACACGTGCAATCGACAGACCATTGAGCAGTAGAAACTGAGTTATTAAAAAGAGTTATTAATATGTTCACCTTAAAAATATTTAAAGGACTGGCTGTCTTGAAAAAAAAGCGGTACTTCCGTATTATACGGTATGCACTCGAGAAGTGAATTTTGATGAATGCTAATGAAATAAAAAAAATATGATCAAAATACAATACTTTGGTGACAAATTATGAAAACTACAGCAAAGAATTATGGTAGGGAACCTACAGAACGCATTATATTAAATACCTAACCAAACCAAAGATACCAACTAAATATTTAATTAAAATATAGCTATTGTCTAGTTTTCCACCGAGCCAAAGCTAATTGTCTTGTATAAAGACCATGAAAACCAGTTATTGTCTCATCTTCGCGAACCAGATTCTCGAGTGTGTACCATATAATAGGTAAGTACCAAAAAAGTTTCCGAAGGCACCCTTAGTCAGGTCCGAAGTCCACAGTTCATTCCGTAAAACTGAATCTTACAGTCAATACTGGTTACGATCTTGTCATTGAATTGGTCAGGATGGGAGGAAGGGAAGGATTTCACTGAGCTCCATGTCATTCCTATGGACATAACTAGCTATGGGACTGTTAGTTGCAGCTACGCCACGTCTTCAGTCGTCACAAGCCTTCAAACGACGAAAAAACAGTCAGCACGAAAGAGATACTGAAGACGGAGAGATACCAATTCTTTACTACAGAATTTCAAGTGGCAAGCCTTCCATCCTATTTCAGGAACTATTGAGACTTCGTGCAATTTGAATCTTTTGAGGAAGATGTCAAGACTATTTCGCGTCCCCATTCCAAGTTGGCATGGAAAACTACAGACTAATTTTTCCTTCAGTGAACCATCGTTTTACCCTGGAAAGGTTTCGGTGATCTTTCTGCCGATGATTGATCTTAGGCCGAATTATCCTACTTGTATTTATGCTACTCTTTGTTTCGCGAATGCCCAGTGTGAGAAATACGGCACTGGAACGGTTCTGACATTTGATCAACCACTTTACTAGAAAGCATTGAATATCATAGAGGCTGAACCAAAAAGAAGTCCTTTGAAACGCATTGTTTTACTCTTGGGACAGATTCACACTAGAATAAGCTTCTTAGCTGCCACTGGACATCTTATACAAGCTTCTGGTTTGCGGGAAATCTTGGAGCTGATATATACACCGAATGCCGTTCAGCAGATTCTCTTCTCTCCGGAAAAGCGTATTCTCAGGCTATCAGAGCTCACGTCATTGGTAATTTTGAAAATTTCCAGGATATCGCTGGACTATTCCTAGATTCAGCTTCTACAAAAGACGGCATTAGGAAAGCTAGAGAGAAGGCCATGCTTATTTTATTCGAAGCTGCAGAAAATCTGCAGTCTTGCCTATTACTAAAAAAAAATTACTCAAAAAAGTTGGCAGTTCTGGGAAGTATGCAGAGCCAAAAACGCTTTTACCAGCAAGCGATGTTTGCAAGTATCCTTCGCTTCGAGCATACTAGCAACTACAAACGTGGAAAATGTTGGATCCTTTGGAGTATGGCTGGATTGTGCGGAAAGGAGAATTGCGACCTGTGCATTCAGATAGATCACCGGCACCGCCTTCCCTTCTCTCAGTGTTTCAATGTAATTGCGAGAGCGAGTGTTCGACGCTGTGACGTTCTTGTAAAAAACATGGCTTAAAATGTATCTGGGCTTATGGCAATTGCAAAGGAACAAGCTGTTCTAACTGCGAAACGGTTGGTACCGTAAACCTTGAAGGTAGCGAAGAAGAAGACTAAATTTTTGAATAGCTTTGCCACTATCCAATGAATCTCTGTGTAAGGGTGATTTTTATCTGTCAGGTTGATCTCTGTGTTGCATTATATCTGAGTATATTGATCTCTTTTTGGAACTAGTGTTTTGTCTCAGCTAAGGGAAGCTCTTTGACAGAATGCTTTTTGATGTTGCCATATATGCGTTTCAACTTTCCCTCCTCCTGCTCATTCTAACTCATATTCACAAAACCTAGGTTCCAGGCATACTGGACTTTACGGACTGCATACTGGACTCATGGTTGTTACCAAGGTGCGAGGCTGCAAATATTTTGTCATAGGCCAAGTTTAACATACACCTGCAGGCGGAACCTCTTCCTCAACCTCAATCTCTCTCAAAGCTTTAAGCCGTAAATAATTCTTTTGACTTTGAACATTTAGTTTCATCTTCCTCAGCAAAAAAAAGGGCGTAGAAAAAACATATCTAATCACATTTGCTGTTAGCAATATTTTTTTAATCAACCTCAAAAAACTCATATTTGTAAAAGAGCTAGAGCAGTAAACTTTCAGATTCGGAATCAGCACATGTTTTTGGGTTGGATAGTAAAAAAATCATTTGTATAGCAATTTGTTTGAGGTTGGCCCATTTTTTCAACAATTTTCCTAGACTATTATGTTAGCACTGAACTCCAATATTAAATGTTACTCTCATGACTCATAAAATAAATAATAACAAACCACAAAATTATATAAAAACCATAACTAATATAAACCCAATAATAACAAATCCTAAAATAATAAGTACCAGGAGTCCGAGCTTCGCTGGGGCTTAGCACAGTTAATACAGAAAGTGTTTAAGTCCTAAACTAATTCCTAGCCACCAACCCATCCATATTTTATTCATAAATACCTTCTATTATATATTCTTCTTATGGGTAATATTAATAGTTTAATTTATCAATACACCTAATGATTTTGTTTTTTAACTGGGATAGGGGATGAGCGTGCAAAGCTGTATTAGCCTCAGGCAACTTGGCGATGCTGTTAGGGCTGCCATCTGTAGCACGAAAATGATATTTTATCCCTATTTCATTATGTGTAGCAGCGTAGCACATGCTACACGAATGACCAAATTGTGGCATTTTTGTGCTAGTGTTTTTTTTGTCTTCAATGAAATAATGGGGATTTTGAAAAAAAAGGCAGATGAATTAACAAAAAGTGCTGAAGACCTTTTTGCTGCATTTGTTTCGAAAGACCGGCGCAAAATTTAATATAACCAGGACCGCCTTTTTGCCGTGTTTGTCTAGAAGAATTGGCGCTAAGTTTGACGTAATCAGACATAAAAAGATTAAAAAGGTGAGTTAAAACTAATCCAAGTACACTTGGACGAACCATGGGCGCACCGCGACGCAAGCCATGACGAATTTTTTTACTGTACCACCGAAAATCGCTGTGATGAACACACATTTGAGAAATTTAGCACGTTAGGAACTGGCCGTGTTGGCAACCCTGGCTGCTGTGAGTTGTTAGTAGTAGTAGTTGTAATGACACTGTTCTTTGAAGGAAGACACCTTAAAAGACAGAATTTCGAGGAGTGAGAAATGTACAAAAAGAGCAAACATTTTCCTTCATTAAATCCAAATAAAATGTAGCCTACTTCAGATGAAACTAAAGCTTAGTATTAAAACTTACAACGGATATAAAAAGTCTCACAATAATAACCAAGACGACTAGAAAGAACTAATGAAAATAAACTTTATATTTAATAGGCTTAATAATGATATTAATTCCTGGAAACTCGGCAGTTCCAGATTGATTTCGCTGAAATTTCTATTTTTATTTTTCAAAATTAAAAATATAAAAGAAAATATTTGTAATCCATTTTGTTTTCAATAAAACGCAAATGACCCAACAAGTTCTAGACTTTTGCGGTTAGGGAAGGGGGAAAAGAGAACCATCCAAACTTCTGTTGGAAGAAATTTTGGTTTATTTTAAGTTTGACTTGAATATTCGATTTAATTTTTACTCGTTTTAAGATTTATTTATCTACCTGTCTTTGCTTGTTATCACTATGTTTGCTATGATCGTTAATTTTGATTTCTGTTCCTTTTGGGTTCCATTTATTTTGTAATTGTCATTTCCAACCGTTTAGAGTTTGAATTATTATAGCAGCTTATTCATACTGGTCGTAAGCTATATACTTTTCTTTGAAAAAAAAAATCAGAAAGTTTGTTTAATAATCTCCCTTCGTTTGATTCTCAAAATCTTGTTATCGGTTAATATAATGAATATCTCCCCAGTTTTTCAGGTCTTTGGCGTAAAAATGACGCCCCCCGACATTTTCTAAAAGTTTTACCTTAATACCCTGAGCCTTTCTGGAGAATTTTGGAAATTTTTCAGACGTCATTACGGGGATTGCAGCTAAAAAAAAAATCATGGGAGGAGGGCTGGTTTTTCTCAAGCTTTTAACATACCCCTTAACATGGCCTGAAAGTTTAAACCTGATACCATCAGTCGTTCTCGAGCTATCGCAGATGCGCCTTTTTGATAAACTATATGCACATAGTATGTTTCGAGTTAGTTGAACATTCCCCAAAATTTTCCCTTAATTCTTTAGCCTTATCAAACACACCTATAATCAAACATTTCCCCCTTTCCTAACGATAAATCCTGCATTTAAGAAAGGGTAATTTGCATAACTTTCAATAGTTGCCCGGGGGACTGTGTGGGATGTTGCATCTCTGGAGGCATAGCTACTAAACTTTTTGACTATTTTGAGCAAAATGATTATCCCAAAATTTGGTCGGATCCGTTTGGGGGAAAAAGAACGTGGAGGGAGGACTGGTTACCCTCCGATCACTTTTGATTCTTAAAAAGGGCACGAACACCTCATTTCAGTCAAGTGACCCCCCTTCGAAGTTTATACGCCTACCTCTTCCATATGAAGTGCCAACGGCAAAAAAAAACAAAAATCATTGTAGCTTTATGGTTCCTTACTATAGGCAACGCTATAGCGTTGCCTCAACTATTTCAGAGCACAACCACTTTAATCGGCATGTAATTGCTTACATTTATTTGCTGATTGTCTTTTAAGAGCATTTGAACTGAAAATTGTATTGTTCTAAGTATATCAAACATAAAAATAAGCCCTTTGCCGCAGATGGAGATTCTTTCTTAACACATGAGAAAAGAAAAAACAATCAGCCTTTAGCATAAAAAGTGGAGAAATTTGTATTCGTTTCAATTTGAATGTCAACCTTAGTTTCATTTGAAAACAAATTATTTCAAATTTAGGTTGGCGTTATCATATGACCTTTAGTTTATACAATAATATAATTTGGGCTATCTGTTTGTATACAGGAGGGGGGGGTGAAGTGTTTGGACAACATCTTAACCCTGCCTAACCTAACCCCCGCCCCCTAATGTGCAAATATATTGCCCAAATTCTACAAGTCCAATGCACTCTGTCGCCTGTCACTTGTCTTTGTGGCTATGAAACCAGTTTTCTGAGATCTAACGTACGCGTAATCCTTGAGGGTGTTAGTTTAATTAACAAGTACTCAAGTTTGTTCATAGTCATTTGAATACTAGCCTATTCAAAGTTATCCATTGTTTACATATAGTATTTGTTGTTGGGAAGTACACAGACGTTATTCAGGGAAGGGGAGATTTTTCTGGGGATGAATTTTCTACCGGGAGAACTTCCCACTGGGATGGAAGATTTCGGGGTAGCTTTAAATGGGAAATTTTGCAAGGGGGGAGTTTTCCAGAATTCATGTACGAAATTCGTTTTATTTGTCTTGTTTTTTTCGTTGGCGACCCTATTGTCCTGTTTTACAGATGCTCTCGGACAATTGTTCGGGGGAAGTTTTCTCGGGGTAGTTGGAATTATCTGGAGGATTTTGACGCACGGGGGGGGGGATTTCCCTCGGGAGAAATTCTCTATGGAAAAATTATCACCAAATAGAAATTCTCCATGGGGAAATTTTCCTAAGAAAAACTTTCCATTAGAGGAGGGCGATTTCCGTGAGCAATTTTACAAACAGAAGGGGGGGGGGGTTCAACTATGACTAGAATCGGCCAGAAATTAAATAAAAAACGTCTTTTTCAAATGAAAGCAGTACGCTAAGAAGTATTTTTTAGGCGAAATCGTCCGCAAGAAATATTCTGGGGGAAATTCACAACAGGGATGGAATTGTCCGGGGTTAATTTTCTCAGGGGAGGGATTTTACATTGTAGGAACTTTTGGTCCATGTTGGTATTACCTGAACAATTGTTTTGGGTTTTGAAACTATTGTTAATAGATGCATTGTGTCTTTTCTCTCTTGTAAAACTACCGCAAACTCACCGTTATGGAGTTATTCCGGGCCAAATATTCTTGTATTTATACATATAGAATTTCAATCATTTCCGTTCTCGTTTATTGGATATTTGAAATCGCGAATCTGTAATAGTTTCGGAACAAATTTGAGCTATATATTTGCACATTAATGGGGTGGGGGTAAAGCATAGAATATATTAAATACGTAAACTAACCATCGCTGTATTTAATATATGCTATGCTTTACCCCCCCCCCAATATGCAAATATATAATAGCTAATGTTCAAAAAGTCAAAATGCATCTATTAACTATAGTTTCACGACCCAAAACAATTGTTCAGGTAATAACAATATTGACCGAACTTTCTATGCAGGAATATTTCGTGGGGGATTTTCAACGGAGGGAGATAATTTGAAAACAATTAGAAATCACATAAAAAAAAATATGTTGAAAGTAAGGATGAACATTTAAACTTAAGACGAACCAAAATTAATCCGTAAATTAGGTGGCTTCCCCACCTCAGTACCCCGCTCTTTACGTTAAAGTTCGACCTTTTATCTGAATTCTTTAGAAACGATTCCTGAAACGCAAACTGAAACACAGCCAGACCCGATCTCTTCTACTAAGGAATTTGTTTAATTAGAATCAGAATACTTTTTAATTGTTGGTGTTGACTCTTTCAGAATCTTTGTCTTTTCTATTGATATTGAATGAGGATCTTTTTTATTGTTGATGTCGACTATCAGAGCATTGAAAAAAATCCATAGCTTTTGGCAAAAATCTAAAGCTGAAAATTCAAAATTTCAATAGGTACCTAACCTGTCATGTTGGCAAATTTCAGGGCCCTCTAGAGGGAGAAGAGTGGAGGCGTGTACTTTAAAATAATTTCCCAGGATATACTTTAGCCTGTAGACCCATCCCTGAAAGTTTCATTTTCCTAACGTAAATCCTTTCCGAGATAGCAAGAAGTCAATTAACTAGAATTTTAGCTTATTTTATTCGTAAAGAGCATAAAAAAAGGTATGAGTGGCATGTTCACTTTATTGGTAAGTCAACAATATGGACAGTCATATGTTTACCAAATTCAATAGCGAAACAATTCAATATATTGGTGGTAAAATAGATATTTTACAATTTTAACTGTTGAAAAGGTGATTAGCTGGGTATTTTACTCGTCCCTTTGAAGTTGTGCCCTACTCACCCCTTTCAATAGCCTATATAATTCTGATTGGTTACTAGGCATCCTTCCCTTACATAATAACTCAATTAACGTAAAAGACTCACCCCACAATTTTTTAACCTCAGATGAAGGCAAATATAAATTAAAGCTTCCATAGCAAACACAAGCAAAACTTCCAATGAGTAGTAACGATTTCAACCGCATTACTAACGCAATCAGTACACTCTTTAGCGAAGCTGAAATAACAACTGATTTACAAAGAGAAGCAGCAATTTCGTTCGGGAGTGAATAGGCGGAGCCAAAGGAACGGCTGCGGAAAAATGATCCCCATTGCTCGAGATTTTATAGCAACTTTTTTTTCCCCAACGAAATGGTAATCCAC
This sequence comes from Artemia franciscana, assembly GCF_032884065.1. Lineage (NCBI taxonomy): Eukaryota > Metazoa > Arthropoda > Branchiopoda > Anostraca > Artemiidae > Artemia > Artemia franciscana. Next base: position 47,821,630 of record NC_088873.1, read on the forward strand.
TTTAGATATGGCGAGGGTATGATATACCCCGTACCTAATATCCTTCAAATATTTCTCTGACGCTCAATCCAAATGAAATATACCAAAGTAAGATAAAAATATAATACTTAAGAAATAAAGGTAAAATTCTAGTTAATTGATCTCTTGCTCTCTTGGAAAGGGTTTAGGCTAGGAAAATGAAACTTTCAGGGATGGGTCTACAGACTAAAGTATGTCCCGGGAAGGTATGTTAAAGTGCCCACCTCCACTTCTTCTCCCTCTAGAGCGCCCTGAAACTTGCCTACATGACAGGTCTATTACCTATTGAAATTTTGACAAAACAATATTTACCTTAATTTTCGGTTGCTAGTTGCTTTTTATCTGCCTTTAGTTCTGAAAATGCAATTCCTGTTATTTGACCAGAATTTTGAACCATATCAATATTTATTTTTTCAAATTTAGAAAATGTACTTGCATATCTTTAAAACCTTATAAAATGGAATTGAGCAAAGTTATGAAGCTGAAAACCATTTTACTGTACTTCAATTAAGCAGAACATCTATTTGCAACACACATAACACACATATTTTTAAAGGTCATCAAAGGTTAGGGCCCTCTAGAGGGAGAAGGAGTGGAGGTAGTTGCTTCAAAATACCTTCCCGGGACATACTTTAGTCTGTAGATTCATCTCTGAAAATTTCATTTTCCTAACCTAAACCCTTTCTGATATAGCAAGAAGTCAATTAACTAGAATTTTACCGAAATAAACTTTAACTGTAAATTTGTATATTAGGGGGTTGGGAGTAAAAAATAGCGGCTCTGCATGCCTAATGTCTTAGTTAAAATTATTTTGAATATTATGTAATAATTGTTTTCTAACTTCACACTGTCCAAATACTTTACCCCATCTCCCACCTTTGGTGCAAACATCTAGCCCAAATTATATATTTTCATCTATTTTGTCACTTCTTTTTGTTTAGTCTCACGCAAAACTGAAAGAAACTGACGAAAAAATGGTTCTATTAAACTATAATGCGTCAATAAATGAACAACTTGAGAGGTGGGGTGTATATCATACAAGTACCATGGTGAGTGCAAGACTAATAGATTTCATGTGATCTAGTACATTAGGCAATTAATAATGAAACACTAACTTTAATAACAGTAAAAAAAAATCTTGCAAGGCTAATAAATTTTTTAAAATAAGGGCAATGTCCTTTTTAAGTAACCAAACAGATTGGAGCGCTACCACAACCCCTTTTTCCTTATTTTCGTTCGATCAAAATTTTGACATAGCCATTTTGTTCAGCATAATGGAAAGTTCTATTAACTATTTCCTTTGACGATAACGTGACCAACAGCCTTTGAGTGAAATTTCTGTAAACTATGAAATTTGCCCATTGTTTACGAATAGCATTTTTTTATTGGGAACTATACATGCATCTTTTTTAAGGGAGGGGGAATTTTCTGCTTGGTTAGATTTACTAGGATAAAAATTTTGCATGGGGAGGGCAGTTTTCGGGGGGAGATCTCCAGGGGAAATTTTACACTGGGGGAAGTTTCTAGAATTCCTTTACGAAATTCTTTTTATTTGTCTTTGCCACTAAATTTATCATGTGGAGATGCACTGGGGGAAATTTTCAGCAGGGTTGGGGTTTTATGGACACGTTTTCATGGTGGGGGATTTTCAGCGCGAGGAAATCTTCACGGAGAAATTTTCCATGGGAGTTACTTTTCACTGGGGGTGGGGAAAATTTCCAGGACAAAATTTAAGAGGAGGGGGAATCTGACGGGATTTGAAAAAGGATCAGAAATTGAAGTTTTTTTTCGAATGAAACTATACCAAGGAGAATCTTTCAGGCAGAACGGACCGCAAGAAACTTCTCATCGGGATTTTCAGCGAAGACAGAACTGTCCATGGGAGGATATTTTACATGAGGAGAAATGCTTTAATTTGAGGATATCTATGTAGGGAGGAGGGAACCTTCCATAGAGAGAAGCTGGAATTTTCGACAATATTTGAAAAACGATGAGAAATTAAATGAAAAAACAAGCTTTTTCAACTGAAAATACGAAGCAACATTTAAAGTTGAAACGATCAGATATGATCCCATTTATGAGGGGGATTACCCCTCCTCAATCTCGATCTTAAATCTAAAGTTTGAATTTTTGTCCCAATTTTTTAAGAACGACTCCTGAATGACAATGCCCGTTTAATTAGAATAAGAAGCTTTTTTAAAGTTTTAAATTAATATAGCGTGAAGAGCGAGGTATTGAAGAAGAGACAACCACCCCCCCATAAACTAATTAATTTCAGTTCGTTTGAAGTTTCAATATTGCTTCTTACTTTAAGTTGAAAAAACTTGATTTTTTCATTTGTTTTTTTTTACAAGTTTTTGGATATTCCTAAGCCAATTGGTTACCTCAGAATTGTCAATCGATGGCAACTTTAGCCCACTTCGGCAGAAACTCGTAGCTTAGTGTCACAAAAAGACAGAAAATACTACTTTCTAGTGTTTAAATATTTTTCGTCTCTGAAAAAGGGCCCTAGAACTTTTAATTATTGTTTGAATGAGTCCTCTCTTGATCTTCTAAGACATTTGGTTCGATAAGATCACCCATGATGATAAAAAAAAAAAACACGCCTCAGTGATCTTTCGTCTGGGAAGGAATACAAAATTCCACACTTTTGAAGACGAAAGCTTGAAACTTCTATAATAGGGTCCTCTGTTATTCTGAACCTGATGGTGTAATTTTCGTTAAGATCACTTGATTTTTTGGTGGTGTTTTTCTCTTTCCGAAAATCAAGCAAATTTTCTCAGGCTCGTAAACCTAATCAATTTTATATGCGTTTTTGGAATCAGCATACAAAGCCAATTTTTTTCATATACTAATTGTAATCAAAATTTTCATTTTAGAGTTTTGGTTACTACTGGGAGGAGTCACTCTTCACTTACAGTAAGTTACAACGAACTGTTGTCCTTGCGCAATTCTGTGTAAAACAAGTTTCAACGTTTCTTCTGTTCTACTAAGAATTTTGTACCGGGATGGATATATGGGGTGTGTTATGATCCAAAGGGGCCACTTTCTGCTTCCAATAATAGAGAAAAAATCTTTGCATAATTCAGCCTAGAAAAAAGTACAACGTACCTGAACGTGTCTGAGAAGTTGGCCGGGAGATAGCATAGAAGTAATTTTGGGGTCTGAGACCCACCTCAATTTTGAAATCATACCAATTTAAAACTACTGTAGTACTCAAATTCAAAGGAGATGCAAAAATCCAAGATTTTACCAAAAAATTGGCGATGATGAGTTTGGGGGGAGGAGGGATGTTTAAGCCGCCATACATACACTTTGTGTCTCTGAAAAAATCGATCAAAGATTGTTGCGTGAAAACGGTTAAAAAAATGTAACAGTCCTAAAAGCTGGACTAAAAGCTGTCAGTGGGAGGGGTGGTAGGACATTAAAGCTTCTCTGGGCCAGTTTGTTTCACAAATCTTAATAATTGAAAACAATACATGAATCAGTTTAAACTCTGTGTAGATGGTCTATCTTTCAGCAAGGAGCTTGGAAAAGGTGGAAGTGGAAGAAATTGAATGGGTCACGGCTCAACTTTTTGCCTCCAATAATGTATTTGGAAGTTCTCTCAGAGACTGCACAAAACAAAAATATTTTACAATGCTGTGACATAGGGATGGATATTGGTATGGGATATTAAGATCCCTCCCTACCCCTTTCTATAAAATTGTCCTAGAGACTCCGACATATGGTGGCTTTTTTCAATACTGTAAAAGAAAGATTGATATCAGTTTGAATTGCTCGTTAAAAAATAACAAATAGACATGCTCAATCTGTATACCTCAAGGGGGACAAAATGGTCACACATACGTGCATCCAAGTTATATCCTTTAGATACAAATATTTGCAGAGCTTAAACTTGAGCTCTATATTAAACAACTCCACACAGCTCTTATATAACTCGACCTACCGCCACGACAACATATAACGCCATTAAGCATGCTATTTTTCACCATTATGTGACAAAAATATACAATTTTGGGCTCAAATTACTGTCAAATTACCGAGGAACAAAGATTACAAGATAGGAAATACAATGTTGAAAAGTCTATTATGAGATCTATCATCTCTAATGACAAGTTGTCACGCGGAAATCGTTTTGTTCTTGTACCTACAATGAAAATCAACATTAACTGGAAAAATACTGGCCAGGATTTTGTCTCAAAATAACACAAAAAAATCGGACAATCTCAATAATATAAGGAGATATTTCACCTCATATATAAATATATATATATATATATATATATATATATATATATATATATATATATATATATATATATATATATATATATATATATATATATATATAATGTGAAATAGCTCCAGTGATGTAAAATAGTATTTGAACTATATATCATACAGCCCACTCCTAAATTCTGAAGGGAGATATGGATCTGTTTTCTTCAAAGCTCCGTAGGTATAATTTGATGTTCCGATTATAATTGAAGTTATCTAAGCTTCAATCAAATTTAAAAACGTCAAAAACGTTTGAAAAGGTTTGAAAACAACGGAACCATCTCAAATTAAGCTATCACTAGAAAGAGTTGCGATGCCTTATTTATGGAATGATGATCATGCTCCGCGTGATTTACCTAAAGATTTGGAAAGTTACCTATGGAATTCCATTTATTTTAGAGGGTCGATTAATTCAGTATTGGCGGAGGCTGGTTGGCAATTCAAAAACAATGGAACAGTATACTTTCTTTTTTTTTTTTTGAGTTTCAATTCTTGTGCCTATTCAATAGTGAAGTTTTTTAATTTTCTATAGTTCTTTTTTTTCGTGTGTTTATTTAATTTCTTGTGTTTGTTTAATGCTAAATTTTGTTCTTTAGTCATTATTTTTCTTTTTTTTGAATGTTTTTTTTGTATGTATTTAATTGTTTTTACTCCATATTTTAATACTTGTATAGTGTTTTTGTGGGTAATAAATAAATTATTCTGACTATTATTACAATCTGGGCAAATCAAAACTTAAAGAGAAAAGTTATTTTAAATTTAATTTACCGGGCAAGGTTTCCTTGGATCGATATAACTAAGAGTAGACAAAATTCCAGTCCAGATTAGTCAAAAGATATTTGATAGAAAGAGTGTAACTCCTGAAGGGGTTATGCTTGTCCCCTCTCTAAGAAGGATGGTGCAGATTATAAAATTTTCTCCGGGAGTACCCTTGGCTTTTGGATTTCAAGTAAAAATATTTACATGGGATTAATATACCGCTCTCTAATATTCTCCAAAGTAGAAACCCAACAACAATAACTCAAAGCAGTATTTATTAAGATAAATGCATGGAAAGAAAAAAAAAGTTTATGTGATTAAGTTTTTTGCTAGGTTCGGTTTTTTCAAGCCAATAGCAAAGTGTTTGGTAATTTCAGATTAGGTCAACGTTGCGAAAATGGTGAAAGGCTAGTCAATTATGCCCTGATGATTCAACTGACTGCTTCCAATACTTTTTTCCAGCATAAGCCAAGCCACCTATTAACATGGTATTCCAACGATGGCGTTACCAAAGCCCAAATTGACTACTTACTCATCTGCCAGCGATGGAAAAGCTCTGTTCAAGATTCACGTTCTTATAAGGGAGCAGATACTGGATCGAAATCTGGGTCAGATCATAAACAGACCATCAAAAAAATCTCCTTCGTCTTGCAAAACGCAGAAAGAATAAAACAAAACCTCGCATTGATAGCAGTAGACTCAAGGATGAAACTGTCATTTCCCCTCAGCTTAGAACCGACTAACTGCTTTGATGCACTAGATTGTGAATCGCCCGAGCTCATGACACTCGGAAGCTTTATCAAATTCTCAAAGAAACTACACAGAAAAAGGTAGCTGTGTCAGAAGTTGTCAAAGACAACCAAGGAAAAACCATTGCCTCGCAAAACAATCGGATGAGTAGATGGAAACAACATTTCAAATCATTGCTAAATCCGTCTCATTCATCCCCCTCTGACGATCTCCCCCATCTGTCGAGAAAAATCCCAATGATGTTGAATTGGGTGCTCCTTCAAGAGCCGAAATCCTTGAAACAATAGAAACACTAAAGAACCGTAAATCCCCTGATGAAGATGGCCTTCCTCCTAAACTACATGAGAAATGTCCCGAAGTAACAGCTGAACAGATACATGGCATCTTTCAAGACGCATGAAAAACGAATTCCTTCCCAAAGGACTAGAGAACCTCAATTATACTACCCTTTTATGAGAAAGAAGACAAGACTGAATGTAGAAATTACCGAGGAATAAGTCTTATAGATATCGTGGTAAAAAATATTCGGGATAATTCACTTGAATCGTTTCAAAAGGGCCCGGGAGAAAAATACCCGCGAAAATAAAGCTGGTTTTAGACCAGGCAGAGGCTGCATTGACAATATTTTCGGCACCCAACTTATTATCCAACAGTTCCAAAGGTATAACTTACCTCTATCTTTAATATTCCTCGACTACACCGCGGCCTTCGACTCCGTTACTCGTCAGAAACTCTGGAAAACCCTAGAAATCGATGGCATGCCTATATAGTTTATTGAACTAATTCAGGCATATTACTCAGAGTCAACAAGCCGGATAAGAATCTATGGCGAGGAAACTGAAGAATTCCTAGTCGAAAGTGGAGTAAAGCAAGGCTGTATTCTCTCTCCAATCCTGTTTAATTACTGTATAGACTGGGTGCTAGAAAATGCCCTAATGCAACACAATGGCGCCCAATTTGGAAAAAAAAAATCTGTCCTTGACCGACTTGGATTACGCTGATGATGTCGGACTCCTCTCTGACCCTGAACATGCTCAAAAGATGCTAGATGATATTATCGAATGGTCAATTCTGATTGGACTTAAAGTAAGCCCAGAGAAAACAAAATTTAAGGTCATGAATCATCCGACACAAATATCTTTGAGTGTGAACTTAACTCAGCTAGAAAGGGTTGAGTGCTTTACCTACCTAGACTCCATACTTTGCACTGATGGCTCTTCAGACTTTGACATCCAGCAAAGAATATATAAGGCGCAGTTTGTTTTCGCATTCCTTCGAAAGCCCCTTTGGAGCCGGCGAGAAATTTCCATTCTGACTAAAAGTCGAATCTATACGGCCATGGTCCGAACCATCCTACTCTGTCATCCTACTACCAGTTTGATTTGCATACCTGTGTTGATTGGCATACCCTGGCCGTTGATTTTTGAATAAAAATGGAATAGTTGTGGGCATCAAGTCATGGCTAATTGTAGAAAAAGCCAGGACAGATAGTCCAATTGAGTGAGAAAAAACCTGACATTAATTCCCCCCCCCCCATTGTCGTCGTTACCATCTCCCACTTATACTACACCTCTCATTTATGTCACTCCACAATGCCGAACTAGAGTAAAGCTGTTGAGGTTTTATCAGAGGATTCACTGTCCATCACGCTGGGTTGGGCAAATACATTTAAAAATTATCCAATATATTTGGTTTTAGGCAGGTTGAGCCAAGAATTTAGAATTGAAACACTAGACCAATAATTTCGCCTATCCTTATTAATTAACTGTACCTGCATCGTCGAATCCTTCTAGCTGAGCCCTACGACTCTTGGAAGAGGTATCAAGGAGGGCAAGGAGCGACCCGGCTCAATCGTAATAAAACTCTAAAAAACGGGATTTTGATACTAACAGATACACCAAAAGAATTGCATTTTATGCTGATCTCAAATATATAAGTTTCATTAAATTTAGTCTTACCCATCAAAAGTTACGAGCCTAAAAAAATTGCCATATTTTGGAAAATAGGGGAAACGCCCCTTAAACCTCAGACTATCTTAACGGAAATCACGCCATCACATTCAGCGCATCAGAGAACCCTATCGTAGAAGTTATTTTTTTTTGTTTTTTTTTTGCCAGAAGACATATCACAGTTGCGTGTTTATTCGTTTTTTTTTTCAGGGGTGATCTTATTGACCCAGTGGTTCTAGAATATCATGAAAGCGATCATTCTAACGGAAACAAAAAGTTCCAGTGCCCTTTTTAAGAGACCAAAAAATTGGAGGGCACCTAGGCCCCCTATCCACGCTTGTTTTTTCCCAAAGTCACCGGATCAAAATTTTGAGATAGCCATTTTGTTCAGCATAGTCGAAAAACCCAATAACTATGTCTTTGGGGATGACTTAATCCCCCAGAGTCCCCGGGAGAGGGGCTGCAAGTCACATACTGTGACTATTGTTTATATTTAGAAATGGTGATTGGAAAGTGACTTTTCCCGGGGATTTTTGCTGATATGGGGTAGGGGTATCGAGGGGAGAGGGTTACGTGGAATGATCTTACAAAGATAATTTATCATGAGGGAAAAGAAATTTCATGAAGGGGGCGCAGGATTTTCTTGCATTCTTAAAAAAATGAAAAAATTAAAAATGAAAAAGTTGTTTTAACTGGATGTAAAGAGCAGCCTTAAAAATTAAAACGAACAGAAATTATTACGCATTTGGGGAGGTTCATCTCCTCCTAAATACCACGCTATTTACACTAAAGTATTTTTTGTAATTTCAATATTTATTCTACGACCTCTGTGATTCAGGGGTCATTCTTATAGAATTGGGATAAAATTTAACCTTTAGTGTAAAGAGCGAGGCATTGAAGAGGGGGAGAACCCTCTCATATACGTAATAAAAATATACGAATGTAGAAGCTTATATTTATTACTAATAAAAACGTTCGTAAAAAAAATTAAAAGTTCTAGTTGCCTTTTTAAGTAACCGAAAAATTGGAGGGCAAAAAGGTCTTCTACCCCACGCCTTTTTATCTCAAAATGGTCACATCAAAACTATGAGAAAGCCATTTAGTCACAAAAACATTAACATGCATATTTCGTTTTAATTGTTCATTTGCGGCGAGCCAAAATCAAAACATGCATTAATTCAAAAATGTTCAGAAATTAATTTAAAAAACAAGTTTTTTCAACTGAAAGTAAGGAGCGACATTAAAACTTAAAACGGTCAGAAATTATCCTGTATATGAAAGGGGCTGTTCCCTCCCAAACACCCCACTCTTTACGCTAAAGTTTTTTTTTTATTGTTTTAAAAAGCAGAGTTGTGAGAAAGGGTCAAACTTTAGTGTAATGAGCGGGACGTTTAGGAGGGAACAGCCCATTTCATATACGGAGTAATTTCTGTTCGTTTAAATGTTAATGTCGCTCCTTACTTTCAGTTGAATTTTTTTTTATTTAATTTTTCGCCATAAGAAACGATTTCATTTTTAAACATTTAACACTTGAAGAGTTTAGTGTTTCTTATGAATCTTCAATTCATATAAACAATAATACATCGGAAGTTTTTCATATATAAAAAACTCTAATATTTTTCTTCAAACTTCCTTTGATGCTTATTTTTAGGGTCGCATAATAAATTCATTTCGGAGCAATGTTGGCCGAAATAGAGAAAAAATCGGCCATTTAAGTTAGCTTTTTAAGTATATAAAAAGTATTTGATTGTCCATACAATAAAATTTATTAAATAGCATTCAATTGAAACTTGACCCCCATCCCTACAAAAATATCCAGATTGTTTGTCAATTTGTCATGTTATGGGAGTTGTGATGAAATCGTGTGCTCTCCAAAATATTTGCCTGTGTTTATGGCTATGTCAAGCTAATGTTTACCGTAGGTATCAGTAATTACACTATTTTTGTGTTTATAATTTTAGAATGTAGACTTAAATTTTGTGATTTTTCTCGGTGAGTTCGCTAATCCGTATACAAAAAAAACTGAACACCTTGCAACGGAGTCTTGATGAAGCCTGTAGCGGACGGACACAATTTGGTATCAAATATCAGCAAGGTGACAAGAACCCTTAGTAAGGTTTCAAAATTCTACGCTATCTCACACTTGTAATCTCAATATAGAAGGAAAAAATGGTAACTTGATACGCAACAAAGAAAAACCTGGGGGTATTGGGGTAATGTACCAGAAGGAATCGAATCTTGGGATCGCTACTCGATTTTGGTGCAGCGGGCTTGCAATTCCTCTTGTTGATTGTATTCGTTGGCTTGGTATCTGTTATTACTAACAATCTTTCGAGCTTACGTAAGGGTACTGTTTATGATATAAGTAAAAAGATTCAGATTGGCTATGCAAAGATTATTACAGAGGGAAGTGCAATCTACGTGCGCTCGCCAAACTTTATTCTAATTTCTCTGATCATTCTGTCTTTTTTGCTTCTGGTCTTTCCCCTCTTCTTAATAATGGTAATTTCAAAGGAATTAGGTTAAATTTTTTCAAATTTTGCTAATTTCTTCAGTATCTTCTACCTTGGACAAAACCAGACTCTTGTTAGAAAATTTTCAGTTCCTGATAAAACTTTAAAGTTGGAGATTCTTCACAGAAAATTCTCCAGCACAGTTTCTGCGCGCCTATCCCCTCATCACCGTCTTATCCCTTTTTTTCGTTGATTTTGCATGCGCATATGTTTTTCTCTTTGTGCTTTTTTTTATTTATTCTTACTCCACCATATTTACTTTATGTATTGTATGGGTGAAATATCAACTAAATTATAATTAAATTATAATTTTTATTGTGTGGGTGAAAAATCAATTAAATTATAATTAAATTAAAGAATTTAATACTTTTAATTTTGCTTGGAAATTTGTAGAGAATATTCTTTTCCCAGAAAGTTTGTTAAACATTTCGTTTGAAGTTCTTATGCAAAAACTATGAAAAATCCCAAGGTCAATGTATCAACTTGTGCTAAATATAACATAATTACAGGCGGTATAGTTTAAGCTCCGTGAAACTATCTGCAATGAATAAATACAATCAAAAATAAATAAATTAATAATAATAATATAAATTAAACACAAAAAGCAAAAACGAAAAATGTAGAGTAGAGGGACAAAACAAGAGCTAAGAGCTCATATGGCACTTGTGACGAGGCATGGAGAGCTAAGAGCCAAGAGATCATATGGTATGAGTTCTAAGAAATTTCTATGAATCAACAGATTGATTTAAAAGGAAAATAAGAGGCTTAATGCCGGTCAGGATTTAAAATAAGAGCTCTGAGTCACGATCTCCTTCTAAATATCAAAATCATTAAGATTCGATCACCCACTCGTATGTTATAAATACCTAATTTTTTCTAATTTTTCCTCTCCCTTTAGCCCCCCAGATGATCGAATCTGGCAAAATGACGTTATCAAGTCAATTTGTGCAGCTCGCTGACACGCCTACCAATTTTCATCGTCCCAGCACGTCTAGAAACACCAAACTCGCCAAATCACTGAACCCCTCCCCCCAACTCCCCCAAAGAGAGCGAATCCAATACGGTTCCGTCAATCACGTATCAAGGACATTTGCATATTCAATCCACCAAGCTTCATCCCGATTCCTCCACTCAAAGTGTTTTCCAAGATTTCCCCCTCCAACTCCCCCAATGTCAAAATATCTGGTTTAGATTTGAAATAAAAGCTCTGAGACATGAATTCCTTCTAAATATCAAATTTCATTAAGATCCGATCACCTATTCGTAAGATAAAAATACCCCAATTTTCACATTTTCCAAGAATTCCGGTTTCCCCTCCAACTCCCCCCAATGTCACAGGATCTGGTCGGAATTTAAAAATAGAGCTTTAAAGCGCAAGACCCTTCTAAATATCAAATTTCATTAAGATCTGGTCACCCTTTCGTAAGTTACAAATACCTCAATTTTCACCCCCCCCCCCAACTCCACCAAAGACAGCAGATCCGGTCCGGTTATGTCAGTCACGTATCTTAGACAGGTTTTTATTCTTCCCATCTAGTTTCATCCTGATCTCACCGCTTTATGTATTTTCAAAGATTTCCGGTACCCCCCAACTGCCCCCCCAATTACGCTGGATCCGGTTCAGATTTAAAATAAGAGATCTGAGTTACGAGGTCCTTTTAAATATGAAATTTTATTAAGATCCGATCACTCCTTGGTAAGTTGAAAATACGTAATTTTTTCAAATGTTTCAGAATTACCCCCCTCCCCAACTACCCCAAAGAGAGCGGATACGTTCCGGTTATATCAGTCATGTATCTAGGACTTGTGCTTATTTTTCCCACCAAGTTTCATCTCGATCCCTCCACTCTAAGTAATTTCCAAGTTTTAGGTTTCCCCCTCCCAACTCCTCCCCCCAATGTCACCAGATCTGGTTCGGATTTAAAATCAGAGCTCTGAGACACGATATCTTTCTAAATATCAAATTTCATTGAGATCCGATCACCCATTCGTAAGTTAAAAATATATCATTTTTTCTAATTTTTCAGAGTTAACCCCCCCCCCTCCTCCCAACTACCCCAAAGAGAGTGGATCCGTTCCGTTTATGCCAATCATGTATCTAGGACTTGTGCTTATTTTTCCCACCAAGTTTCAACCCGATCCCTCCACTCTAAGTGTTTTCCAAGATTTTAGGTTTCCCCCTCCCAACTCCCCCCCCCCAATGTCACCAGATCCGGTTTGGATTTAAAATCAGAGCTCTGAGACACGATATCCTTCTAAATATCAAATTTCATTGAGATCCGATCACCCATTCGTAAGTTAAAAATATATCATTTTTCCTAATTTTTCCGAGTTAACCCCCTCCCCCTCCTCCCAACTACCCCAAAGAGAGTGGATCCGTTCCGTTTATGCCAATCATGTATCTAGGACTTGTGCTTATTTTTCCCGCCAAGTTTCAACCCGATCCCTCCACTCTAAGTGTTTTCCAAGATTTTAGGTGTCCCCTACCAACTCCCCCCCCCAATATCACCAGATCCGACCGGGATTTAAAACAACATCTCTGATACACAATATCTTTCCAAACATCAAATTTCATTAAGATCTGATCAACCGTTCGTAACTTAAAAATACTTCAATTTTTCTATTTTTTCGAATTAACGGGCCCCCCACTTCCCCCCTCAGATAGTCAAATCGGGAAAACAACTATTCCTAATTTAATCTGGTCTGGTCCCTGATACGCCTGCCAAATTTCATCGTCCTAGCTTACCTGGAAGTGCCTAAAGCAGCAAAACCAGGACCGACAGACCGACAGAATTTGTGATTGTTATATGTCACTTGGTTAATACCAAGTGCCATAAAAAATGAAAAGGCAATGAGGCAAAAACGACAAAAACAATGGCTTAATGACAAAAATGAAAACAATAAAACTAAGCAACCAACTTCAGGGAGGAGAAAATGCAAATGAGAGACCTATTCAGAAATAAAATTCAAAGTTCTCAAAGCATCAGTAAGACCTTTTATTTGAGATGGTACATTAATAAGGTTAAACGTATCCCCTATATTGCTGTTTGGGTACCATCATGGGAATTAGGAAACAAAGCAAAAATTTACAATATCCGAAAAATACCATCCGTATAGATTGAAACTGAAAATATTTTTGAAAGAAACAGCTTTATAATATTACATTTTATTTTACGATTCCTAGATGGCACCGATACAAAAAAAAAATCCTCGATTAGGGTTAATAGATGTTCCTTCTCGGATTCGGTCTTCCAGTGACGATTTATGTAAAAAGACTATCAACTTTATTCACGTTTATAACCCTCTGCAGCCCTTTTTCCATATTGATACTGGTTAATTAGTCCATGTTGTCTTTTGTTAGTTTGAATTTTTTTTTTCGCTGTTTATCGTTTTTGTTTTTGTTTATTTATAATACTCCATACTCTGTGTTTTTTATACTTTTATGGGTAATAAAGTTCATTCATTCATTCATTTATAATGGGAAACATTCACTGTGGGGCCAAGGAGAATGGTAAAAGTGGTTTTGACTTTTTTATTATTTTATCTAATTTTTTTTACAGTTTCGTGCAAAAGATCGTTCAGTATGGACAAAAAGCTCCCAAGCATCATTTGAAAATGGTATTTTTAATTAGTAAAAATGTCACTTGCACCAGTAATTTTTCCTATTCATTTCCTCTTTTAGATAGTCAGTTATAGCCATAATCATTGGTATTATGGCTCAACAGGAGGTTGCTCGAGAAGAAAAAATCTGTATGACATTCACGAAGATAAAATCCGTGACATAAAACGTAAACACAAATTGGCATAGATTTTGGAATGCTTAATTTTGTTTAACAATGCTTTAAAAATGTATACAATCATTAAAAAAAATGAAAAAATCATATCTCAAAGGAGATGCATATGCTGAATTTTTTATTTGGCAGAATAGGAAGATAAGTTTACGAACCATGATTAGAATATTGGGAGCTGCAGTGATGCCAGTGGTCAAGTCTGGTTCTAAAGAGTGGATGCTTCGAAAAACAGAAAAGGAACTGTTAGAAATTTTCGGAGATATTGCCTACGGATCGCTTTGAATACCCGACAGACTGACCGTAACTGAAATAGTAAGCTGTATGAAAAATGTGGTTCAAACCCGCGTTTTAGGGCTATAATAAGAGAAAGTATGAGATAACTAGAGCAATTTCTGCGGATGATTGATAACAGATTGCCAACGACTGTAGCTGTGGGGCATGGATTGGTCAAACGGGCCTGGCATCCCTTCGAATCCCGGTCCCGGTACTTTCTTGAAACTTATTTGCAAAGTTTTTTTTTTTCAAGACAAACCTGGGTGTTACATAATAGAATTAGCTACGTAAATTTATTTAGGACGAATCAAACTCGCCTGACTTGTTTTGCTAGAGCTCATGGCCCACTAGTCCAGTGGGAACCTCCCGGTTGTAAAGTTGTAACTGAGGATGAGGCACACGTGGGTGCTACGCAAAACTATGGGGGATGTTTTTCTATTTTTCTTCATGGTGTTTTTTCTTCAAGATTTATTTTTCTTCAAGAATTTTTCTTTAAGGCGTTTTTTTTTCTTCGAAAATCCTTAATTTTCAATATTTTTTTTTTCTTCAAGGTGTTTTTTTCTCTTCAAGATGTCTTTTTCTTCAAGATTTTTATCTTTATTTTTTGCCTACCGGATTTTTTTTCTTAACAAAATCAAACAAACACATGATCGTGGATTATCAATAAACTAAAATATACTGACATTTCTTCATTAAAGTTTTGATAATTTTCTTTTATGATAGTAAGAAGGTGAAATTATTTCAAAATTTATTTTGTTTTCAGTAGAGCGCTAATTACATTCAGTCTTGAGAAAGCATAAGGGTTATCAGCCCTACTAATGTAAATTTTTGCTGGTTTTGAGTTTGACTCGGGGATATATTGTAATTTCTGTTCCTTTTCAGTTTCATTTATTTATTGATTGTGTTTTGTTGTATTTTTACGCTTAGAAGATTATTTGACTTTATTTTTGTTAGTCCTTGGCTCACTGGAGCTCTCAAGTTTTCTTTGAAAAGGCTGTCTTGTGGCAAAAGTTTTTTTTTAATTTTGGTCGTTTTTTAATGACATAGTCTTTTTTATGGATAGAAGATATTGTATACCTATTCAAATTTAGACCACAGGTTTTTAGAATTTGGAAAGCCACATTCCAATTAATCGGTGGCAAGCCGAAACCAAACCGAAAGGACTGCCCAGAAACAAACAAATACGATACTAGAATCGTCGAAAGACCACAAGACGTTTGGCCTAACTACAGTGAACATTTAAACAAAAACCTTAGTCTTGTGAGGGTGAACAGAGTTTAACTTTCTCTAAACCCCTATATAGATTAGAATGTTGAGATTCTAAAAATCTTTTTAATTCCCCATTCTACATTGTTTTAAGATTGAGTATTTTAAAAATCAGCTGTGTCTGGTCGACACGGGAGTCTCGACTTCCTTATTTAGAGAGGAAATTTTCAGAAAATTTCCAAATAATATATAGAACGGATTTACGAATTTTCATGATATCCTTATTTTGGTTACAGGTCATACAGGTTACAGGATTTTAGGAGAATGTCCTCTAGAATTTAGCATAGGATATTGACCTAATAAGACCTAATAAGAAATATATAAAAATTTGTTTAAAATTTGAAAAAAATTGAAGCACTTGAGGAGAGGGATGGACAAAAAATTAACTATTAAAGAAAAAAGTGGATACTCAACAGAAGTCGCTGAAGGCAAAAGATGTTCCCACTAATGTCACCTTGTTGGCTGAGGAAAGTAGTATGAGCAGTTTCAAAAAATCCACTGCATTGAAAGCACCGAGGAGCCGGAGAATCGAGGTACGGAAATAAGTTTATGGAATAGGCCTCTGTTGAAATTTTAGAAACTAGACGATAGGTCGTCCAAAAAAGTTCAGGCATTTCAACTGAACCAGACGCATTAGATATGTCATGAAATGCTCAGATGTAACTAAAATAGATGCACGAGATGCGTCAAAAAATATTCTGGTTGAATTTATTTTTCAATACATGGGAAAACGAGTCAAGGCAATATTTCAAAACTGTATTATTTTTACTTGTAAAATATAATCCCTAACAACAGCCACACAACATTAGGACAAACGGATAAGCCAGTGTGTCCATTTAGGATGGTTTTGACTAATAATTAAAAGAATAAGTAAGTAAACTTACTAGGAAAGAAAGAGAGGACAAAAGTAATTTGAACCCTTTAAAACTTTGACTCATTTACAGGCAACTACCTTGAACATCTACGATTCCATAAATAGCCACAGAATAAAATCAAGAGGGAGAGTCAGCCATATTATACCCTACCCCAGTTCTAGCAACGACCCTAAAGAAGTTGTTCTACAGCTCGATAAACTCAAATATTACTTGAAACACAAACCCTGAAGAGCTTTTTAATCGATAAACTAGGAAATCAAACTAAAATTATTTTGCCTTAGTAAATTATCTATTTCATTACAGAAACTACATCCCATTGAGAATTTATGAAATTACATGAAATATTATTTGGACAAGATGTACAGGAACATTTCTTATGCCAAAGTTATATAGTTTTTTAATGGAATATTTCTTTCTTTCTCAGATAAACCGTAGGTAGCGCTAAAAATAATTTTCAACCAGTGAACTGACAGAGTCAGTTCACTGACTCTGTCATATCTGACTCTGTCATATCTGTCAGTGAACTGACAGAGTCATAATATTAATTTTTATGATTATATGGAATTCGTTCTGACTATCTCAAAACACAAAGATTGCTAGCTTAAATTACACTCTTGAAGAAATAGACAGTCCTTTGACTAAAGTGGAATACTAGGATTCAAAGACAAATAAGACAAAAGACCCTTTATACGAAGCAAATTTAGCGTTGTGTAAGAAATAAAAATTGTTTTATCTACAAGTCTTAGTAGATCTGCCAGTTCTTTTGTAGACCGTTGCTAATGTTTTACTGATTTTGGAAAAGTTTTTCATTGATAGTTTATTTTCCTTTTCATTATGGTCATTACAGTAGAAATAACCAGAGTTCGCCAAAGCACAGTTGGATAAATTTGACGAAATTGCACTGCCTTAAATCTGAATACTTCAATAGTAGAGGAAACCCACGGTTTCGACTTTTACTGATATTTCCGTGGATTTACGGAATTTAATGTCTGTCTAGAGGCAAAAGAACACTGTGGCAGTTTTTACGGACAACCTAAAAAAAAGCTAAAATCCTATTGAAAATGTCATATTCACCCTTGTTTTACAGTTTTTATCTCAAAACAGAAAAGAAATCTGCTACAAGCTCAAATTTTTGATTCGAGGCCACCGTGTCGCCACACCCGAATTTTGATGATGTGTGATTTGCGACTTTTTCTTCTGTGGTATTCAGTACTAGTCCTAATTTGTTTTTGTGAAATAAAACATGTTTTTAATTCTTCAGGTTCTTCAGAATATCCAAGTCTTGTCATCATAGGAATAATTATAAGCCGACTTGCTAAATCGACTTATCGAGAGGAGGAAAATTTTTCCAAGAATTATCACTATGCAATTTATCACCAAAAACTATAGATCTGTAATGTCTTTCAGTTATTTACTTTCCAAAGAGAATAATCCGAAAGTAGCCCAAAACCAAAAGCTTTTGAATGGGATTTCTTTATTGTAAAATTGGTCAAATCCTGCAAAAACAACAAGCATCTGCAAAATTCATTCGTTGCTTTGACTATTGGTTTGCTTAATATATCTTTTAGTTCCTTCTGTCAGGCAATAAACTGAAAAAAAAAATTCTGTTTTGAGCCTGGTCCGGTTGCAAAAAAAGATCTTTTTGTTTTCCAAAAATAACAAGACCATCTTATTTGTCATATGTGAAATGTCGCTTCTTCCCAGTCTTTATGTCAAGTTTTTTGAACTACCAAAGTCTCACTTGTTTAGAACTTCAACTTCGTATGACAACACTCTTCAAACTTGTATTTAATGGTCATGTTATATTTAAATATAGTATTAAATATAGTCATGTTTTATTTGATAATAATAACATTTTTTTTTGGACATTTACCCATTAAACAAGTTTTTGAAATTAGGTATTTGGGGTTTTATTTAGATAATAATATTAGTTGGAAAAAGCATTGCAGTGTTATTGGTGCTAAAATGGCTTGGGGTCTAGGAATTTTGAGACGTGTAAAAAAAACATTTCCAATCAAGATTTGAAAAACCATTTATTTTTCCCTTGTTCATCCTTATATAGATTATGGTTGTGTTCATTGGGCTAGTAATTTTTTCCTAATTATAAAAGGATCCAGATTTTGCAAAATAAAAGCATTCGATTGATTGCGGACATAAAAGAGCAGGTTGAATCCAAAACTACTGCTAGCTTTTCCCGGTGTAATGTTTTAAATGTTGGTCAGATTCGTGACTACCAGGCATCAATTTTTGTGTTCCAGAGCATGAAACATATATGCCCTGAGTATTTTCATGATTATTTTTCCATGAATCAGGAGTACCATAATTATGATACAAGAAATTCACAACTTTTAAGCCATGAACAAAGAAAAACAGTTCGATCATCATATGTGGTTCGGAATCTGGGGCCTTCTGTTTGGAATAGTTTGCCGGCTGGCATCAGGGAGTCTGTCACTTTATATGGGTTTAAAAATAAATTGAAAATGTTTTATTTAAGTAATAGGTTTTGAAGGGCAGAAGGTTTTTGATGTCTTTTTTTTTTTGCAGTTTATTGATGTGGGGTGGGGACTGAATACCGGTAAATGATATTTAATATGATTATTTTGTTGTATTTTGTTCATGTGTATGTGTTGTTATTTTTTATATATAAGATAGGCTAGGTGGTTAATCATGAGATGTTATGTTTAGATATTTATTTATAAGATGTAAATCATAATATGAAATTGCAGCACAAGTCCTTAGGACTTTCTTTTTGCTGCAACAATTTATTAGTGTTGTCATTTTTTATTTATGTTTGTATTGTGGATAAAATAAAACTTACCTACCTACCTACCTAAAACAACAATCGGCACAGATTTGCATTATATCTACACTTGATCTGTTGAATCGGTCTCGTAAAATATTTAAAAAAATAAATTGTTTCCTTGAGGAAATTGTAGAAAGGAAGTGCGGAGAAAAAACTCACAAAAGGAAATTTTTGAGAACCTTACAGGCCAGCAAAAAAATGTTGAGTGCCATCTAAAAATTTTACGATTTAACTGGTAATAAAAAAGAGTGAGTGGAAACACTGGATAACCAATGTACCCCGTGTTCCTTTCCTTGTCCAATGGGATTTAACTAACCCCTAAAAGATAACAACAAATACTTATCTGGCCACGTGTCACTTGAAACGGCAGGAATAACAACATTTTTCACATGTAAAATAGCCTAATGCTATGTGAAGTTCTGACAAGGAAGAGGCTGGGGCTTCGGGCCTGTTTCTAATTTTACAGGCAAATATACCTTCAGCAATTATTTCAGAGCTGGGTAGCCTAATACAATTAGTGTGGCCAGAAGTTAATTGTAAGATTGCAAACTGTTGTTGTCATTTGGCTTTTTAGTCATTCCATTCGAGATGCTTTGGATATTTTTTATTGTGATAAATTGTCTTAATGCTCTGAAAAGGGAAAAATATTTCAATCGCATAGTATAGGAAAATTTTAGTAGGCTAATCAATTTAAAGTTCTAAATTAGCCAGGGAAGTGTTTTTTTTTCACTAAAAAATCACCACCTTCTTTGAATTCCAATTATATAGCCCTGTTTTTGGCCCCCTTGAGCCAGTATCCAGTCCCTGATTGTCATTTACACTAAATTTCACTCTTTCTGTTGCTCATTTCTTGTCAATATTACTAAGAGGTCATAGTTAAGCACTAGAGAAGTCATTGTTAAATAACATGTGTGGTAAAATTCTAGTTAATTGACTTCTTGCTATCTTGGAAAGGGTTTAGGTTAGGAAAATGAAACTTTCAGGGATGGGTCTACAGGCTAAAGTATGTCCTGGGAAGGCTTTTTAACATACCCACCTCCACTCCTTCTCCCTCTAGAGGGCCATGAAATTTGTCTACATGACAGGTCTACACCTATTGAAATTTTTACAAAACAACATTTAAACTTAATTTTCAGTTACTAGTTGCTTTTTCTCTGCCTTTGGTTCCAGAAATGCAATTCCTGTTATTTGAGTAGAATTTTGAGCCACATCAATGTTTTTTTTTTCAAAATTTAGGAAATGTATTTGCATATCTTTAAAACCTTATAAATTGGGATTGAGCAAAGTTGTGAAGCTGAAAGCAATTTTGTTGCTTTCACTTTTATAACACATATATTTTAAAGGTCATCAAAAGTCAGGACCCCCCTAGAAGGAGGGGGAGTACCTTCCTGGAACATACTTTAGCCTGTCAACCCATCCCTGAAAATTTCATTTTCCTAACCTGACCCCCTTTCTGAGATAGCCAAAAGTCACTAAACTAGAATTTTACCTTAGCCTATTTTCCCAAATTAATTGATAATAGCAGTAAAAGCTGAAAAGCAAGCCATTTGGTACTATGAAAGTTCTATTTAGTTCTATAAAAGCACTATAAAGATGCTTTATGATATTATAAAAGTAAAGATAGTGACTACTAAAGAATATTTATCTAGTTCTGTTGATGCTTAAATCATGCAGGCTTATCTTATTTTTGATAAGATTTTTGAAGGAACTAAATTTCAAGTGGTAAGAGGGGCAAACCAAGGTCTAGAAGGGTCATTTACCCCCTCCCAATCCCTGCTGTGTAGCAAGTTACACCTCTGGTTAGATTCTACATTGTATATGCTTTCCAAATATGGTTGCTTCTTACTATGTACTCCTACCAATGACCCTCTGTTCCTGTATATAGCCCTAATGATAGGCCTATAGGATTTCTCTGTTTGTTGAATCCTGTGATAGCTGCTGCCTATATAATAGCCAAAGTCCTTTGTTATAATAGGTTTTCATTCTCTCAACTTAGTGAAATCAAATTTAATCTGCACCTGTTTAAAATATCTGATGAAGATAATTTATTAAATTGAAAAAGTAAAAAACAATGGAAAGAAACATAATAATCTGTTAGAAATAATTTTTTTCTTCTAAAGTTTTGTATAACCTATCCTAGGGATAGCATAAATATGACATTTAATTGTCCTGCTTTTATTATAGTAGCATGTTTCCACCTGAAGTGGTTAACCACTAAATATTTGCTAAACATTGTACTTATGCCAGATCTAGACCAATAGGTTAACTGTTGGTAATTTGTGTCTTCAATGTCTTTTTTATAGGATCAAGTTTTTCAATGCAATTTCTGTTATTGCAGCAATAATTTATCCTTTGTGCCAATTTGTGAGGGGAGGTAGTTTTGAACATTCTTTTGACCTAAAGACTAGCAAATTAAAAAATAGGATTAAATCAATGATTCAAATTTGCTTAATGCATTTGTAAAAGTACATTGATTCCCCTCTTCCCATGGTGGATAAACATACAGCCCATTATGTACATACATGTTCATGCTTTATTTTAAAGTAGTATAATTCTTGTCTTCTTTATTATTACCAATCCTAAAAAACAATGAAGGAAATACCAGAATAAAAAGATTAGTCCCATTTGGATCAGAAAAGAGCTCAAAGGTGTAGCCTGGTATTTCCCACTCTGAGGGGATGTTAACCAACAGTAGGCCATACTGAAAAGTAAGCTAAGGACATTTCCCAAAAAGCAAATACCAGTCAAACTTATTCCAAAGCCTGAAACAATGCCTTCCATGACCCCCAAATATGCAAGGGAAGAAATAGGAAAGGACAAATACTGGAATGATAGATAGGATATTGGACACAGTTCAATAAAGGAGGAATAAACATTTTGATTCCAAGCTTGTTGATGGTAAGTAAAACCCATAGAAGTTCTGGAAGTATGTGTCAATTATAGACCATAGCAGATGGTTAGCAAGAAAACACTGGATGATGGTAGGGTAGTAAATAACTTGAAGGACATGTTCAAACTTCTTAACTAGCAATTGAGATTGGTTTTTCTAGTGAACTAGATGACCCTCTTCCTTGTAACCTGCCCTATCTCAAATGATAAATGATACAATGCTATATTTTATGAGATAAGGATAATAAATTATTAGTGCTATACCTTTTGTTAAAATAGACTTGGTTATACAGCTAGATCATCCAGGACACAAGTAAAAAAAAAAACAACCATCACTCAAAAAGTGTAGTGGAAAAAGCTCACTCAATTCTGATTCTAACTTTGCAAATCCAAATATCCATATAATAATTTGAAAATAAAAGACCACAAAGAGTATATTGAATAGTGATAAAAAAGAAATAAAAGGAATGATTTGGAAATTGTAATATTGTTAATGACCAATAGGTAGGGGTGTAGTTTCAGCATTTTTATTGAGGGGGTCTACCTCTGGATGGTTAATGAGTATGGGTTATCCTTTAGGGAAAGCAGTTGTGGCTCTGGACTATACTTACAGTGAGTATTAAGTATGATTATATAATCATCACAGTAAGTAAGTAACTTGCTGCTAACTATAACTTTTACTTTATTTTGTTTATAGATGTTGATGTTGTGAAATGTTTATAGATGTTAATATTTTGTGCCTCTAAAATTTCTGTACCTTGGATGAGTACCTCAATCCCTTTCCTGTAAAACCACCTGTGGGGAAAGGAGTGTTGGAAAACTGGGAAAATACAATCCTAAATGTATTTTGAAGACATCTGAAAATTTTTATGATTCTATTCCAAATTTGTCCCAGTAGTCTAACGGAAAATCAAGTCTCTTTGTTGAAAGGGGCCATCACAAATATAAGCCAAAGCTGAGGTTGGACCATTAATTGGATCATGTTTCTTAATTAGTTGATTCAAAGTTGAACTGCTTTCAATGTTAAGATTGTCTTCATTTTCTGTTCTTGTCTTACTATAAAAAGACATAAATGGGAATCAGATCCCTTTTCAATACCTTTGTCCTCTTGTTCTACTTTCCATTGCTTTCTAAAGTTAGTTCTGATCCAAGGAAAGTAAGTAAGGAGCTCTAACTTGTTTTTGATTTCATTAGCCTGTTAGAACTAATTAAAATTGCTACAAATTGTATTTTTAATAACATTATAAAATACATCAAAGTTGAGCTGGATAAAGCTGGTTTTCACAGAGCTGTCTAACAAACCAAAAGTTTGGCCATCTTACATTGCTGAACCCAAGGATGCGATTATTCTGAAGTAGTAATTTACAGGATACATAGCAGCCTAGCCATCCCTATCCTGGGACCACAGGAGAACTCTTCCACCTAATAGGAGGGGGGGTTACCAAGCAGCTAAAAAACAAAGAAAACCTGTTCCATCCCTAAATTTTTCAATAGGACATTTTTCTTCAAGCAATAATAAAGAAAAGTTACTATTTGGCAGACACAATATTCAAATAAATTCAAAAATATTACAGAATACATAAATAAACAATGCACATGGATCAAATAAACATAATTTAAGTAGTAGACTCAGCTTATACTAAGACTGTCAGCAATGAACTGGTGCAGGTGACAGTAGTATGCTGTAAAGACTTCAGATGGGCAATAGTGAGTTTAATAAGCTCAGATTCTTTGCCACATTTACCATTAATATTAAAGTGCATATCCCCCTTCAACTCCCCCGCCCATCATAGGAGACAAAAGTTGAACTATGCTTAATTCTAGATGCCCCATCCATTATGGTATTCAGTTGCATATGATTGAAAAGATGGCGTCTTAGCAAATCAAAAAGTATACCCTTTAAGTTACCATTGTTGAAACCTTACAAAAGGAAAAGTGCATGCACAATACTCATTGAGCTAAAAGAAAACCTCACCTTTTTACATGGGCAGCAGTGATGTGTCCTCTTATTTTTCTTCACCACTATTGAGGCACTGGAACATCATGGAGAGCTGTTGAAGGACTTGTATAAGATAAATCTTATATTTTGTCATCATCATTTTTTAAATGCCTAGACTCAATAGGGCCGTCATAGTATTCCATAAGGGACATTAAAAGCACTATTTGAGTGACATTTTTGGAATGGAAAGGCTGGGTCAGACACATAGACATCATAAAGAGCTGTGTATGGGTTCATTTACAAACTAATTTTTTACTTAATTGCTCTTTATAAATTTGACTTTATAAGGCATTCATCTAGTGAAAGACAGTACCCAAAGAGTGCTATGGTTGATTTTTCTTTTATAAATAAAAATTAAGAAATAAGGATGTTGTCCAATGAAAAAAAAAAATGGCAAATAAATTCTAATTTTTGAGAAAAATATACATATATTGTTTGGATCCACTGTATCCTACTTGCAGCATAAATTTTTTACAGCATGCCGAGGCAGATATGAATGTCACACAATTAGTACTGGCGTTACATGAAATGCGACTAATAACAGTAATAATCCTATGTCAAATCTTTTTTTTTAGCTGCTTAAAAACAAAAATTTAAAAGCAAAAATAGCCAGAACTCAGCATGGTATTTTACATAGAGGTAGTTCTACATTTATGGGCTATGTGAATAAAAAACACAAGGAATATGACTTTATCAGCTGTGTTTTCAGAGATTTGTTGTTTTGCTGCAAATCCATTTTTGTCCTATTTGCATTGTATATATTCATATTTATTTTTGGAAGTTTTAGAACAAAAAAATCTTCTATTGAATTTATATATTTTAGGAAGTAAAAGACTCTTACCTATAAGAGAAACAGTTTGATCTGAGCAAACTTGGTGGAGCAGATTGTAAAGTACATTTTTGCAGTTTTTCTATTAAATAGGCTCACTTATTTACTTGATGATAAGGCTTTGAAGGCAGTATATTTGTATAAATACTTATGTGGAATATATTAGAAAGTGTAATAAACCCCTATTTTTCTTTTTTTTATATATATTAAAAATCAGGATAGATTAATAAAAAAAAAATATCTGCTCAACGTTAAGAACGAAGTTGAAACTTAAGACAAGCAATAGTTTTAAAGTTATCTAATTATTTTTTTCTCCAAACTATGTTGGGGGGGGGGAAGAGCAACTACCATCAAATGCAAGACGTCATACATTACTTTTAATGTAATATACAAGTGGCAAGGGTCAAGTATAACTCATCTCCTTTTAAAATGTGAAATTGTAGTAAAAAAGTGACATGATGAAAACTTTTATCTGCAATACTTATATAATAAAGTTTTTAGTATACGAATTTATATTTAACAAGAAAAAAGAAAAAGTAAAACTATACCCTTAGATTAGAAAAAAATATGGCACCCCTTTTCCTCTATATGTATTCCCCATTCTTGGAAAAGTGGGTCATCAAGTCAAAAAGATAAGTGATTTTGATGTACACTATGCCATCAAGTTCAGCAAAATAGAAATCTATTGCAGTGACTTCAAGCCTTTTTCCACAAAAGTACCACATGGATGACATAAAAGCCATCAACAAGAACTCTAAGATAATAGATATATAATAATTTAGCAGAAAAATGAAATGTGTATTGAGCATTTCAATTCAGACACAGAACTGTCTAACGCTGGACCATTCATTTTGTAAATTGATCTCTATTTCCTCTTGATTCCCTGGAATACTTTTGTTCTTAGCTTTACTAATGGTGCTAGTGGTTGATACAATCCTATGTTTGATGGATTCTCTTTTGAATCCCGGGAATACTTCTGGTCTTGGCTTTAGTAATGGTGCTAGTGGTTTATACAATCCTATGTTTGATGGTTTCGCTTTTGATTCCCTGGAATACTTCTGGTCTTGACTTTACTAGTGGTGCTAGTGGTTGATACAATCCTATGTTTGATGGTTTCGCTTTTGATTCCCTGGCATACTTCTGGTCTTGACTTTACCAGTGTTGCTAGTGGTTGATACAATTCTATGCTTGATGGATTCTCTTTTGATTCCCTGGAATACTTTTGGTTTTGGCTTTACTAATGGTGCTAGTGTTTGATACAATCCTATGCTTGATGGATTCACTTTTAATTCCCTTGAATACTTCTGGTCTTGACTTTACTAGTGGTCCTAGTGGTTGATACAATCCTATGTTTGATGGATTCCCTGGCATACTTCTGGTCTTGACTTTACTAGTGGTGCTAGTGGTTGATACAATCCTATGTTTGATGGATTCCCTGGCATACTTCTGGTCTTGACTTTACTAGTGGTGCTAGTGGTTGATACAATTCTATGCTTGATGGATTCTCTTTTGATTCCCTGGAATACTTTTGGTTTTGGCTTTACTAATGGTGCTAGTGTTTGATACAATCCTATGCTTGATGGATTCACTTTTAATTCCCTGGAATACTTCTGGTCTTGACTTTACTAGTGGTGCTAGTGGTTGATACAATCCTATGTTTGATGGATTCCCTGGCATACTTCTGGTCTTGACTTTACTAGTGGTGCTAGTGGTTGATACAATTCTATGCTTGATGGATTCTCTTTTGATTCCCTGGAATACTTTTGGTTTTGGCTTTACTAATAGTGCTAGTGTTTGATACAATCCTATTCTTGATGGATTCACTTTTAATTCCCTGGAATACTTCTGGTCTTGACTTTACTAGTGGTGCTAGTGGTTGATACAATCCTATGTTTGATGGATTCCCTGGCATACTTCTGGTCTTGACTTTACCAGTGTTGCTAGTGGTTGATACAATTCTATTCTTGATGGATTCTCTTTTGATTCCCTGGAATACTTTTGGTTTTGGCTTTACTAATGGTGCTAGTGTTTGATACAATCCTATGCTTGATGGATTCACTTTTAATTCCCTGGAATACTTCTGGTCTTGACTTTACTAGTGGTGCTAGTGGTTGATACAATCCTATGTTTGATGGATTCCCTGGCATACTTCTGGTCTTGACTTTACTAGTGGTGCTAGTGGTTGATACAATTCTATGCTTGATGGATTCTCTTTTGATTCCCTGGAATACTTTTGGTTTTGGCTTTACTAATGGTGCTAGTATTTGATACAATCCTATGCTTGATGGATTCACTTTTAATTCCCTGGAATACTTCTGGTCTTGACTTTACCAGTGTTGCTAGTGGTTGATACAATCCTATGTTTGATGGATTCCCTGGCATACTTCTGGTCTTGACTTTACTAGTGGTGCTAGTGGTTGATACAATCCTATGTTTGATGGATTCCCTGGCATACTTCTGGTCTTGACTTTACTAGTGGTGCTAGTGGTTGATACAATTCTATGCTTGATGGATTCTCTTTTGATTCCCTGGAATACTTTTGGTTTTGGCTTTACTAATGGTGCTAGTGTTTTATACAATCCTATGTTTGATGGTTTCGCTTTTGATTCCCTGGAATACTTCTGGTCTTGACTTTACTAGTGGTGCTAGTGGTTGATACAATTCTATGCTTGATGGATTCCCTTTTGATTCCCTAGAATACTTTTGGTCTTAGCTTTACTAATGGTGCTAGTGTTTGATACAATCCTATGTTTGATGGATTCCCTTTTGATTCCCTGGAATACTTTTGGTCTTGGCTTTACTAATGGTGCTAGTGTTTGATACAATCCTATGTTTGATGGATTCCCTGGCATACTTCTGATCTTGACTTTACTAGTGGTGCTAGTGGTTGATACAATTCTATGCTTGATGGATTCTCTTTTGATTCCCTGGAATACTTTTGGTTTTGGCTTTACTAATGGTGCTAGTGTTTGATACAATCCTATTCTTGATGGATTCACTTTTAATTCCCTGGAATACTTCTGGTCTTGACTTTACTAGTGGAGCTAGTGGTTGATACAATCCTATGTTTGATGGATTCCCTGGAATACTTCTGGTCTTGACTTTACTAGTGGTGCTAGTGGTTGATACAATTCTATGCTTGATGGATTCCCTTTTGATTCCCTGGAATACTTTTGGTCTTGGCTTTACTAATGGTGCTAGTGTTTGATACAATCCTATGCTTGATGGATTCCCTTTTGATTCCCTGGAATACTTCTGGTCTTGACTTTACTAGTGGTGCTAGTGGTTGATACAATCCTATGTTTGATGGATTCCCTGGCATACTTCTGGTCTTGACTTTACTAGTGGTGCTAGTGGTTGATACAATCCTATGTTTGATGGATTCCCTGGCATACTTCTGGTCTTGACTTTACTAGTGGTGCTAGTGGTTGATACAATCCTATGTTTGATGGATTCCCTGGCATACTTCTGGTCTTGACTTTACTAGTGGTGCTAGTGGTTGATACAATTCTATGCTTGATGGATTCCCTTTTGATTCCCTGGAATACTTTTGGTCTTGGCTTTACTAATGGTGCTAGTGTTTGATACAATCCTATGCTTGATGGATTCCCTTTTAATTCCCTGGAATACTTCTGGTCTTGACTTTATTAATGGTGCTAGTGGTTGATACAATTCTATGCTTGATGGATTCCCTTTTGATTCCCTGGAATACTTTTGGTCTTGGCTTTACTAATGGTGCTAGTGTTTGATACAATCCTATGTTTGATGGATTTCCTTTTGATTCCCTGGAATACTTTTGGTCTTGGCTTTACTAATGGTGCTAGTGTTTGATACAATCCTATGTTTGATGGATTCCCTGGAATACTTCTGGTCTTGACTTTACTAGTGGTGCTAGTGGTTGATACAATTCTATGCTTGATGGATTCTCTTTTGGTTCCCTGGAATACTTTTGGTTTTGGCTTTACTAATGGTGCTAGTGGTAGATACAATACTATTCTTGATGGATTCACTTTTAATTCCCTGGAATACTTCTGGTCTTGACTTTACTAGTGGTGCTAGTGGTTGATACAATCCTATGTTTGATGGATTCCCTGGCATACTTCTGGTCTTGACTTTACTAGTGGTGCTAGTGGTTGATACAATTCTATGCTTGATGGATTCTCTTTTGATTCCCTGGAATACTTTTGGTTTTGGCTTTACTAATGGTGCTAGTATTTGATACAATCCTATGCTTGATGGATTCACTTTTAATTCCCTGGAATACTTCTGGTCTTGACTTTACTAGTGGTGCTAGTGGTTGATACAATCCTATGTTTGATGGATTCCCTGGCATACTTTTGGTCTTGACTTTACCAGTGTTGCTAGTGGTTGATACAATCCTATGTTTGATGGATTCCCTGGCATACTTCTGGTCTTGACTTTACTAGTGGTGCTAGTGGTTGATACAATCCTATGTTTGATGGATTCCCTGGCATACTTCTGGTCTTGACTTTACTAGTGGTGCTAGTGGTTGATACAATTCTATGCTTGATGGATTCTCTTTTGATTCCCTGGAATACTTTTGGTTTTGGCTTTACTAATGGTGCTAGTGTTTGATACAATCCTATGCTTGATGGATTCGCTTTTAATTCCCTGGAATACTTCTGGTCTTGACTTTATTAATGGTGCTAGTGGTTGATACAATTCTATGCTTGATGGATTCCCTTTTGATTCCCTAGAATACTTTTGGTCTTAGCTTTACTAATGGTGCTAGTGTTTGATACAATCTTATGTTTGATGGATTTCCTTTTGATTCCCTGGAATACTTTTGGTCTTGTCTTTACTAATGGTGCTAGTGGTTGATACAATCCTATGTTTGATGGATTCCCTGGCATACTTCTGATCTTGACTTTACTAGTGGTGCTAGTGGTTGATACAATTCTATGCTTGATGGATTCTCTTTTGATTCCCTGGAATACTTTTGGTTTTGGCTTTACTAATGGTGCTAGTGTTTGATACAATCCTATTCTTGATGGATTCACTTTTAATTCCCTGGAATACTTCTGGTCTTGACTTTACTAGTGGAGCTAGTGGTTGATACAATCCTATGTTTGATGGATTCCCTGGCATACTTCTGGTTTTGACTTTACTAGTGGTGCTAGTGGTTGATACAATTCTATGCTTGATTGATTCCCTTTTGATTCCCTGGAATACTTTTGGTCTTGGCTTTACTAATGGTGCTAGTGTTTAATACAATCCTATGTTTGATGGATTCCCTTTTGATTCCCTGGAATACTTCTGGTCTTGACTTTACTAGTGGTGCTAGTGGTTGATACAATTCTATGTTTGATGGATTCCCTGGCATACTTCTGGTCTTGACTTTACTAGTGGTGCTAGTGGTTGATACAATCCTATGTTTGATGGATTCCCTGGCATACTTCTGGTCTTGACTTTACTAGTGGTGCTAGTGGTTGATACAATCCTATGTTTGATGGATTCCCTGGCATACTTCTGGTCTTGACTTTACTAGTGGTGCTAGTGGTTGATACAATTCTATTCTTGATGGATTCCCTTTTGATTCCCGGGAATACTTTTGGTTTTGGCTTTACTAATGGTGCTAGTGTTTGATACAATCCTATGCTTGATGGATTCCCTTTTGATTCCCTGGAATACTTCTGGTCTTGACTTTACTAATGGTGCTAGTGTTTGATACAATTCTATGCTTGATGGATTCCCTTTTGATTCCCTGGAATACTTTTGGTCTTGGCTTTACTAATGGTGCTAGTGTTTGATACAATCCTATGTTTGATGGATTTCCTTTTGATTCCCTGGAATACTTTTGGTCTTGGCTTTACTAATGGTGCTAGTGGTTGATACAATCCTATGTTTGATGGATTCCCTGGCATACTTCTGGTCTTGACTTTACTAGTGGTGCTAGTGGTTGATACAATTCTATGCTTGATGGATTCCCTTTTGATTCCCTGGAATACTTTTGGTTTTGGCTTTACTAATGGTGCTAGTGGTAGATACAATCCTATTCTTGATGGATTCACTTTTAATTCCCTGGAATACTTCTGGTCTTGACTTTACTAGTGGTGCTAGTGGTTGATACAATCCTATGTTTGATGGATTCCCTGGCATACTTCTGGTCTTGACTTTACCAGTGTTGCTAGTGGTTGATACAATTCTATGCTTGATGGATTCTCTTTTGATTCCCAGGAATACTTTTGGTTTTGGCTTTACTAATGGTGCTAGTGTTTGATACAATCCTATGCTTGATGGATTCACTTTTAATTCCCTGGAATACTTCTGGTCTTGACTTTACTAGTGGTGCTAGTGGTTGATACAATCCTATGTTTGATGGATTCCCTGGCATACTTCTGGTCTTGACTTTACTAGTGGTGCTAGTGGTTGATACAATTCTATGCTTGATGGATTCTCTTTTGATTCCCTGGAATACTTTTGGTTTTGGCTTTACTAATGGTGCTAGTGTTTGATACAATCCTATGCTTGATGGATTCACTTTTAATTCCCTGGAATACTCCTGGTCTTGACTTTACTAGTGGTGCTAGTGGTTGATACAATCCTATGTTTGATGGATTCCCTGGCATACCTTTGGTCTTGACTTTACCAGTGTTGCTAGTGGTTGATACAATCCTATGTTTGATGGATTCCCTGGCATACTTCTGGTCTTGACTTTACTAGTGGTGCTAGTGGTTGATACAATCCTATGTTTGATGGATTCCCTGGCATACTTCTGGTCTTGACTTTACTAGTGGTGCTAGTGGTTGATACAATTCTATTCTTGATGGATTCCCTTTTGATTCCCGGGAATACTTCTGGTTTTGACTTTACTAGTGGTGCTAGTGGTTGATACAATTCTATGCTTGATGGATTCCCTTTTAATTCCCTGGAATACTTCTGGTCTTGACTTTATTAATGGTGCTAGTGGTTGATACAATTCTATGCTTGATGGATTCCCTTTTGATTCCCTGGAATACTTTTGGTCTTGGCTTTACTAATGGTGCTAGTGTTTGATACAATCCTATGTTTGATGGA
This sequence comes from Artemia franciscana, assembly GCF_032884065.1. Classification (NCBI taxonomy): domain Eukaryota; kingdom Metazoa; phylum Arthropoda; class Branchiopoda; order Anostraca; family Artemiidae; genus Artemia; species Artemia franciscana. The sequence goes on from NC_088873.1 coordinate 47,853,663, forward strand.
TTCCCTTTTGATTCCCTGGAATACTTTTGGTCTTGGCTTTAGTAATGGTGCTAGTGGTTGATACAATCCTGTTTGATTGATTCGCTTTTGATTCCCTGGAATACTTTTAGTCTTGGCTTTATTAATGGTGCTGGTGGTTGATACAATCCTATGTAATTTTATTTAATTATATATAATCTGTATGATAAGCAAAATATTATTCTGACATACTTATCTGCATAGAAAGGGAAAATCAAGTGGGGAATCTTTAGCATTACATTTGGAGCTTAAAAACCGTATTAATCATTTCGTATTTGTATACAATGTTTGATGTCTTCTTGTTTCCTTTTGGTGTTGTCTCTGTCCGAGGGCCCTTGGGAAACATCCATATAAAAGTTTATTTGATCTTGGATGGACACAATCTTTTTTGGTTTAGTTCAATATCACCCTTAATGTTCACTAAAGTTTCATCTTAAGACTCTTAACCTATTTGGACCCCCCCTTCCCCCAGGACCAAATATTACCAATTTCCCAGTAATAAAAGCTTTGTATAAAGAATGGAAAAATTAGTTAATTTACAAATTTTGCCATGGAGGCTATGGGGGGTCATGTCATCCCCTTGAGGCATAACTATTGGGCTCTTTGACATATTAAAATAAGAACAAAATTTTTTTTTACTGCAAGTAAGGAGTGACTTTAAAAATTAAAATTAACAGAAACTTCGTATATGAAAGGGGTTCTCCCTTCTTCAACGCCTCGCTCTTTACGCCAAAGTTTGGCTCTTTGTCACAATTCTGTTTTTTAAAACAATAAAAAACTTTAGTGTAAAGAGTGGGGCGTTGAAGAGGAGACCATCCCTTTCATATACGGAATAATTTCTGTTCGTTTTAAGTTTTAATGTCGCTCCTTATTTTCTGTTGAAAAAGCTTTTTTCATTTAATTTCTGAACGTTTTTGAATTAATGTGTTTTGATTTTGGCTCACCGCACATGAATAATTAAAACAAAATTTTCAATTTTTTTGGCTAAATGGCTTTCTCATACCTTTGGTCGGTCAATTTTGGCCCTAGCACTTTCAGTTTCCAATTAAACAGTGTTCGGACTCGCCTATAAATTCCAATAAATTCCTATATTTTAATGCAATCCTATAAAATGCTTATATTTTGGCTAAAATCCTATTATTCCTATATTTTCGGCAGAAGAACACTAAGGAAATCGCTCATGATTTGCAATTTTCTGTCTTTTGGTGTAGATTGATAATTAATTACAACTGTTGACCTTTTTGAACTTAACTAATGCTTTGTGTTGGGCGTAGTAAGCTGCTTCTGCCTGGGCTATGCTGTTGTGTTGACTTAGTAGCCTATGTTTTGCTTTTTGTCATGTTGTGCCTGTTCTAAATAAGCAAAGATCAGTATATAGGCTAGCAGTCTCTGCTTAATGAGACTGGAGTTCTTGCGACTTATGTGTTTCCTGGTTGAACGCTGGCTGGCTGATGTGAAGACGGCCAAGTTATTCAAATGGGCTATTCTAAGATAGTTGCTAATCAAGGGAATTATAATAGAGGTGCACTGGGTAGGCTATATGCTACATTTTGTGATCAATCTGTCCTTTATCTATCTGGTCTTTATCCCCTTCTAATGAAAAATGATGTTAATCAGATTCGGACTTTTTATTTCAGATATTGTAAATTTTTACTTTATCTCCCCCATTGGTATAGCAATGGTAAGATAATTCGTAAGTTTGATGTCCCTGATATAAGTGCAAAGTTGGCCCTCCTGTATGGAAGATTTCCGGAATCTGCTTTTTATTGTTTATCGCCTCATCATCTTTTGGTCCGTCTTCTCGGTTAATCTCATTGTAGCATAGTGTTTTTATGGCACTTGTTATTAGCCAATTTGGGCCTGTTAATTCAGAAAAAAATAGAAAAATGAAGTATTTTTAACTTACGAACGGTTAATCAGATCTTAATGAAATTTGGTTCTTGGAAGGATATCGTGTCTCACAGCTCTTATTTTAAATCCCGACCGGATCTGGTGACATTGGGGGGAGGGGGGAGTTGGGAGGGGGAAACCTAAAATCTTGGAAAACACTTAGAGTGGAGGGATTGGGCTGAAACTTGGTGGGACAAATAAGCACAAGTCCTAGATACATGATTGATATAACCAGAACGGATCCTCTCTCTCTGGGGTAGTTTGGGGGGGGGGGTTGATTCTGAAAAATTAGAAAAAATGAGGTATTTTTAACTTAGAAGGATATCGTGTCTCAAAGCTCTTATTTTAAATCCCGGCCAGATCTGATGACATTGGGGGGAGTTTGGGGTGACCTAAAATCATGGAAAACGCTTAGATTGGAGGAATTGGGCTGAAACTTGGTGGGAAAAATAAGCACAAGTCCTAAATACATGATTGGCATAACCAGAACGGATCCGCTCTCTTTGGGGTAGTTTCGGGGGGGGGGTTGATTCTGAAAAATCAGAAAAAGTGAGGTATTTTTAACTTACGAACGGGTGATCAGATCTTAATGAAATTTGATATTTAGAAGGATATCGTGTCTCAAAGCTCTTATTTTAAATCCCGACCGGATCTTTTGACATTGGGGGGACCTAAAATCATAGAAAACGCTTAAATTTGGTGGGATCGGGATGAAACTTGGTAATTTATGTGACCAGGTATCCCACGCCATCTACCACAGATCTGATCCCGAGGACTTCCGAATCCTATATTTGGCCTATATTTAGGCCCGGGAAATCCTATAAAAATAGGACAGAGCCTATAATTTGAAACGAACCAACCTGTCCGAACCCTGATTGAATGAGTCCTCCTTCAATATGAAGTGGAAAACTATAACAAAACAATAGAGATAATGAAGCCTTGTTTGTTTTGGCAACTCTGTAGCGTTACCTCTGACAAGAGGGTGATGTGTGAAAAACGAATATTTCTAAAATATTCTGTGCTAAGTCTGAATAATAATAGATCCATACAAAACTTAATGATTTACTTTAACATAGGGAACAAAAATCCAATTTTGAATGCTTTAAAGACTCACCAACATTTTTGAAATCAAATATCCTGACTTATTAGGGTAATATATGAGGGTCCGATGTAAATTATCTTTTTAAAATTATAGTAAAAGTTAAGATCAAAAATCAATGAAAACGAATAGAAAATAAAATTTTTGATATTATTATCATGCTAGCCTTATCTAGAAGATCTAAGTCAATAGTTCTGTGTAAAAAAAAATAAAACTTTTTATAACTTTTTCTTTTTTAGGGATTTACTAGTTGTTTTTTTTATGGCAATGTATTACTGGTTGAATATTTGAAGATTAGAAGCTATCGGTTATGTTGCTTTGATTAGGAAAAGGACGTAAGGATTTCTCAGAAAATCTATAAAATGACTGAGCAGATCCACCCTCTTGAGATTGTTGCTATAAAGCTGGGTAAGTTTTGCAGTTCTTTCACTTTCCCTTATTCTTTAGATATTAAGTTTGTTTTACTTTGTATTCATGCACTTTGTAAAAAGTGCAAACAAATTTAATTATTTCAAATTTCTAAATTTGGAATGTTGAGCAGCTTCATGGGTACTAAAAATAAAGTTTTCAAAAACAGTGAAGACCTATATTTAAATTTTAATTAACATAAATGAAATCTTAGAATAAGCTAGACCCAAGCCAAGCCAAAATTCTTATTAATGAAAAGCGAAACCTAAGACAAGCAGGCTAGGGAATAAAAAAGGTCAAAACGCCTTGTGGAACCATAAAATGAGCCAACTTTGCTTTTCTCCTGTTGTTGTAAAATTTTCTGAGTGAGTAAATTGTAGCAAATTGACCTTAAAAATAACGATAAATTTTGGGATTAAAAACAGAATACTTTATAAGAAATGCTCTTGACATGCAATTATTTGAACAAACTAACCATTTAAAATAAAAATGACATAAAATATTATTTTAACATAATAGCTGATTGAGATGTTCATATATTGAAAGACCACAGGTGAGATTCTGTATGACCGTAGCCCAATAGATAACAAAAATTACTCATAATTCCACTTCATATGGATATTAATACCCATTCTCATCCACTGCTATCAGTAAACTATTGTGTAAAAATTTGGATGCGTAACTATTGTTGATTGAATTCTTTTGTGAAATATAAAAATGTTATGCAACATTCTAATAATAAAAAATATTTTGATTCTTAAGTGGAAACATATGAAAAAATTGACATATTCCCAATATATGTCAATTTGTTTATAATGGGGTCAATGACGTGACTCTGTAAGTTCAGCTAGAGTCGGCCACTCTTTAATGAGTTTCTGAAAAATCTGGGGAAGGTAAATAGGAACGGTGTGCGAAAGCACAGGATGGTTGGCCCCCAACGCCACATTGCACATTTTGGCTGAATAGGTGTGAAACGGTGATCAGCATCGCTAGTAGGGACTGGAAATTCTAGTTAATGTTTTTATTCCTAATATTAACTAATAATAAATCTATTTAATTAATTAATTAATTTTATTTTTCACCCACACGATACATAAAGTAAATATGGTGGAGTAAGAATAAATATAAAAAAAGCACAAAAAGAAAAACAATAAACACAAATAGTCAACGAAAAAAACGGATAAGACGGTGGCGAGGGGATAGGCGCACAGAAGCTGTACTAGAGAGTTTTCTGTGAAGAATCTCCAACTTTAAAGTTATATCAGGAACTGAGAATTTTTTAACAAGAGTCCGGTTTTTTATCCAAGGAGGAAGATACAGAAGAAATTTGCAAAATTTGAAATAATTTATCCGAATTATTTTTCAATAACCAGTAATAAAAAGAGAGAAAAGACCTGAAGCATAAAGGACAGAATGATCACAGAAAGTAGAATAAAGTTTAGCCAGCGCACGTCTATTATACTTACCTCTATTTGCAACAATTTTTGCATAACCAATCTGAATCTTTTTACTTATATCACAAACAGTACGCTGACGTAAGCTCGAAAGATTGTTAGTAATGGAGATACCAAGCCAACGAATACAATCAACAAGAGGGATAGTGAAGTTATTACAGTGAAGGGGAGTAGCATTAATACAGTTATAGGGAAGAAACTCACATTTATCTATATTAATTGATAGGCCAATATCAGAGAAAGCATCAGAAACTATAGAGACCATATTGGAAAGACCCTTTTTGGAACGGCTAATCAGAAGCAAGTCGTCAGCATACGCAAGATAAGAAACATCCGCAAGACCAGAAAGATATGTACCTGAAATTTTAGCCAGCACACTAGAAATACAAATCTTAAAAAGTGTAGGGGACAGAACACCACCCTGCCTAACACCTCTTCGCATTCTTATAATAGTGTCTGGTGCAGATCCTAATTGAAGAAACGAATTTGAATACCAAAACCTAAGAAGCATTATAATAGAGAGATTGACCCCAGAATTATACAAAGAAAAAATGAGCTGACTATGGACCACACTATCAAACACTTTCGAAAGATCCAAAGCACAAATATAAAGGCCATTTCCCTTGGAAGAATTATCAGCCAATAGAGAAGACAGAATCTGGTGAAAGTGAAAGTGAAGGTGAAAGTGAGATATAAGGGGGGTGAATTCAATCGGCATATGCATCTTAGAAATACCATCCTTATCAATTGAATCAGATTTTAAACTTTTAACAGCATTAATTACGGAAGAAAAAGATATGGGAACTATATGGCGTTGCAAAAACGTTGTACTAAAGAGGGGGGTAAGAAGGCGAGTATACACAGAATGCACTGAATAATTAATCACTGAAAAAATCGAAGAATAATGTTTATACCAAGCTGTAGTTGGAAGGCAGTTACTTGTCATAGTTTCATCATTTATCTTGTCAGAATTGATCACTTTTCGCCAATCCTCCCTACTTACAGGGAAATCCATACCGCGGTAACGTGCCGACTTAAGATAACGTTTATAATTGGTTTTAGTTTTACGTTTGATATCAGCGACACACCCAAAACTTGGCCGACCACACTCATTCCATATCTGGAGCCATAATTTTCGAGGTACGGCAGCTTCTTCTGCCCTTTTCATACACATCACAAGTTGGTTATAATAACAGTCAATATCGGCTTTACCATTCGTAGGTACCTGGCGCTGAAGAAGATGATATGGAACACGTATGTTAAAAGGAGGGTTGTCAAGGTAGAGATGTAGTGCTCCAATTACTTATTTCAAACTACTTCGATTTTTCTCGCGAGCAATTGATTTCCGATAGATCAATATCTATTGTAAATGTTGCTGAAATTGGCATGTGGTCAGTATCTTGCTCGTTAACATGAACTGAAGCAGAAGAAGAGATAATACCAGGCGAGCAAATAATATGGTCAATATCACTAGTACTTCCAGAATGATGAACATATGAAAAATTGTGGGATTTGGGCACAACGCGATATGAAGGAAGACACTCAAAAAGCAGTTCCCTTCTCACAGCAGATCGATTAATATCAGTGTTTAGGTCCCCAATTATTATATACTGTAAAGAGTTTAACAGTACCTGATTCACAAGATTCTTAAGCAGACACACGCCTTTCCGAATTTAGTTCGAAATCAAGGATCAAGAATCAAGGATCAAGGAATTCCGAATCAAGGATCTGATCGAGTATCCTTCATATGGGAGATAAGAGTTTATAATAGTATATCAAATTGTATATAATAGAGTATATCAAACATAAAGACAACATATTTCTTTAGATGAATCTTAAATGGAACAGAAGTTAAAATGAATGCTAAATTATAACTTAAAACAAACAAAAATTACTACAAAGAGGAGCGAGACTACCTCTTTTAGAGGTTAAGACCTTTAAAATGTCTTGACGTTTTAAAGGTCAAGACATTATATAGATAAATACTGAGAACCGAATACATTTTAAACATTTGCTTTTTTTGTTAAAACATCAAAAAATCAAGAATTTGCGAGGTTTTCAGAAGGAAATATTTATTTTATGTTAAACACCTATTTTATTATTTAGTTGTTTCTTTTCATCTTACTTATCATCTTGATTTATATTTCTTTTTTGTTATTTTTCTTTTTTTATTTATATATATTTTATATTTATATTTATATTTCTTTTTTCCTATCTGTTGTTGTATTTTTTTACTCGCTTACCGGTTGGCACACTGGACTTGCAATGATGTCCTTCAGGGCAGAGAATGGAGTCCTTGTGTGGCTGATTATTTAGTTGAGGATAGTGTTCACCCATGTGACTGTATGCTCACCAGAACCAACCCAGCTCCAAATGGGTACCCAAAGCAATCTTGAAGAAAACACGGGAAGCGTCAGATGATTTACCCAAAGCCACTCACAGAACTCTTGGCTAAAAGACGAGAATCAGGAGATCAGTATATGCACCACACAGACCATTGATTAAATATGCAAAAGCGAGTGGTTGTTTTCGATAATAAAACAACAAAATACAAAACTTTTTCAATAAAACGCTGAAACACTATTTGAAGGGTTTGAAAGAGGAATTAGCTAATTTTGATTTGAACGAGGAGTTAACTCGTTTTTGCAGCGAATACAGTTTGAAATTGCTATAGCTCGGAGTTCGTGTTTGTACCTTGTCACTTTCCCCCTTCATTCTGTTCATCAAAAGTTTCAAAATCTTCTGACGTAACTTTCGAAACGTGGCTAGTTTTGAACTGACTTCGGACATATCGTTGTTCTTCCTGAGTCAGAACATAACTTAGCTGTAACTCGTTCAGCCCACAAAAAGCCCACCAATACAAACGAAATACAGAAGGAACTCACAACAAAAGGGAAGATGGGGATGTAAAAAAACCCATCTAACAGCACTGACAGCTTTAACTTTTATAACTAGTTTATCCTCGTGCGGGCATATGCCAGGTTCCTTCAATACTAGTTAAAAAAAAAAAAAAAAAAAAAAAAAAAAAAAAAAAAAAAAAAACTGAGCCACTTCGACAGTTTCGTGGACAATTTATTTGGGGATTCCAGGTTATTTCCTTTAATCAAGATTTGATTCCACTTCGGGGATATCAGGACAGAAGGATGATTAAAGTAATAGCTTACTTAAATGTATCAGAATTAACATAATAGAATTGACTTACGGTTCATTTGCACATTGCGGAAATCCATCTGTATCTTTTCGAACGATGGCTCAGAAAAAACTGCTTTTTTCGGCAAAGTTTTCAAATAAATGTATCAGCGTGACCCTCCTTTAAAAGCTGTTCAACAATAGTGAGCCAAATGACACCATTTTTCTTGGTTTTCTTATAGCGGGTGAGAAGTATCATATAAGCTGGGGTAGCCTTGATCCAATGTTCTACGATCATGAAATTTTTGATGATCCATAGTCATGGATTTTATTTATTTGAAAACCTTGCCAAGAATCGGTCCTGATTTGACAAAATCCTTGTGGAAAGTTTTTAGGGAGTTTTTCAAACACGAAAATGGATGGAATCTCCACACTGATTACTAAATCCGGACGGATTTTCCGTTGTAACTGCACTTTTAATTGAGAGCCGTGTATTTCCGTTGTGTTATAATTTTTGCCCCTTTCAAACAAATAAGATATGCACAAATGAAATCTAGCAGAAAAGGTGGGCATTTTATATGGTTAAATGGGGAATAATACAAGAATTTTTAAGTTCGGTGATGAATAACGAGAGAAATCTAAGCTATACTGACTTAATGCGAATACGAGTCAAATCCTAAATAAGTTGAAAATGAGCTCAGTCCTGGCCTGAATAAGTCTAAATCAAAAGGACCGAAATCAAAGATTGAGCTAGCTGTAGACTACGGATTTTAGCGAAAACACTTTAAGCTTGGTAGAAACGAAGGTTTTTACAAGACATTTCATATTATTAGATCATACGAGAATAAGAGAAAAGTTATGAAAGTAGAGATGGCATTAAATTATGAATTAAGGAGATGTGAAATGGAGACTGTTATTAGAATAACCCAAGATTTGGAAAATACAGCCGGACGATGTTATAGTAAGATATTGTATTGGCATGTTAAGAAAGTAAGAGGAAGTGGTTAGTCTGGACTTGTTCCAGTTAGAGAAAAGAACAGAGTCTCAGTTAGTTACAGGGAAAGTGTTGAAGTGACATGCTCAAAATATTTTGAGAATGTGCTAAGCCGTGAGAAGTTTGTAGAAAATGATGTGGAAAAAAGTGAAATAACTTTCGACAATTTTGGAAGTGAAGGAAGATTTATTTTGCAAGGAGTGGGAGACAGTATTAAAAATAATGAATAAAGTAATCAAACAGTTCTTTGTAACGAATTTTCGTTAAATCGGAATTTTCATAATAATAGATACATCAAAAGAATTGGCTTATTATGGTGATTCCAACTATGTAAAATTCAGTAATTTTAGTGCTACCTATCAAAAGCTTCGAGCCTAAGAAAATTTGCCTTATTTTCGAAAAAGGTGGGTAACACCTGTTAAAATTCAAGTAATCCTAACGAAAATCACACTGTAAAATTCAGCGTATCATCGAACCCTAATGTAGTGGTTTCAAGCTTCTATCTAAAGAAATGCGGAATTTTATATCTTGTGGGTGTGTTGTGGATGTGTTTTTATTTTATTTGTTTTCCTCGATGATTGTATGGAAACAATGGTCCTGGGAGATCGCCAGAGGGTTCATTTGAATGAAAATTATAACTTCTAGTGCTATTTTCAGTGACCAAAATACTGGGGGGATAGCTAGGCATTATTGCTCCTGGTATTATGTGAAAAAGGATCAGAAATTAAATTAAAAAAAAACAACATTTTTTCCAACTGAAAGTAAGGAGAAACATTAAAGCTTAAACAACAGAAATTAGTTCATACATCAGGTTACCTCGCTCTACACTAAAGTTGAACTATTTGTACCGATTCTTTAAGAATGACTTCTGAAACACAAAGACCGTTTAATTAGAATAAGAAGCTCTTTTAAAATCACTAAAGAACTCTTGCCTGAAGAGCGCGGTATTGTGGAGGGGGTGATCCCCCTAATATACGAAATAATAAATATACTTAGGTCAGGCTAGCAACAGTAGTGGTTAGGTCTATTGTTTTTAAAAAGGAAATTAATTTGGGAATCAAATGGTATATTTTTTTAATTTGTATCTAATTTATGTCCTATAAAGAACAAGACCTAGGCCATTGTTCAAAGATGCAGCTATATCTTACACAATACGGTGATTTTGAGCAAAGATCCCAAATATCAAATTAGCAGTGTGGTGACAAAATAGTATCTTTATTTGATTCCTGATTCAGTATTGTTTTGAAAATATAATTTTCACTTCCCTGGAAATCAATTAATAGAACTGGTAATGCCTAATGCTATATATTTGTCTTTTCTTTTTTCTGAATTGGCATTATTTTGCAGTAAGAACCAATGGTATTAGCCAAGAATTGGTGCTATTGAGAAGGAGACATGTTAAGAAAATATTCCTTACTTTGTAACGTGTAAATAGTTGTTTTTAATACAAATTGAAGGCACTTCTTGTAATGCTTTATCCCCTCCTTTGTGTGGAAATATACAGCCCAAATTATGTATTTATTGTGTTTTTCTGTTTCTTGATTTTCTCATCACTGGTTCAATATATGAATACAGTAAAAACAAGAGTGACACACGGAAAAATGTATGGGACGTCAGGGGGCTGGGGTTAAATAGTATAACGTAAGTTAAAGCTTTTTTCTCAAAATTGATTCAGTTCGTCTGAGGTTTTTTCCCCAAAATTTGTTTAGTTCTAATCCTGACCAATTTTCAACTATGTTATGATACCAGCTTCAGAAGATAAACCAAGTCATATTTGAATACTTTAAAAATAATTTATGTTATTAAACAATCAGCGAACATGGAAAAATAGATCACATAATAGAATATTATAGTTCTTGACTGTAAGAACGAAGAAAAACGACCAAAGGCACATAGGAAATTGGGAAATTCAAGAACAAAAAGTTAACTTGCATTTTCAACATATTGAAAAATAATTTTATTTATTACTTTTTGATGGATTAGTTTTGCCAAACGGCCTTCAAAAATCGTGTACACTGTCTTGTGTCGATTTCTCGGCATTATTTGAAAAACGATCAAAAATTAAACACAAAAAAAGTTTTTCATCTGAAAACAATAAACCTTAAAACAAAAATTATTCCGTACATGAAAGGGGCTGCCCCCTCCTGAACACCTTGCTCTTTACGCTAAAGTTTTTTTTTATATTTTAAAAAGTAGAGTTGTAACAGAGTCTAACTGTAGCGTAAAGAGTGAGCGGTTAAGGAGAGGGCAGTCTCTTTCGCATACAGAAGAATGTCTGTTCATATAATGTCGCTCCCTACTATCAGTTAAAAATACTCGCTTTAGAGCTTATGTTTCAGTTAGGAAAGCCTTGTTCTTTTTCTTATTTGGAATAGTAAGAGACGACCTGCAGAGAATTATGCAGTAAACTAAGTCCAATAAGTGCCAAGGTCTATTCTTTACTAGGTTTCAGCTATCTCTGCAGCCATGTTACCGTCAATCTCTGAAGTCACTCTTTATATCAAACATTTCTGTTAGTATAGACTACAGATGGTTCTTTATTACGACTTAAAAAAAAACAAAAAAACAAGTCTTTGAACTGCGAGTAAGGAGCGACATTAAAACGAACAGGAATTATTCTGTATATGAAAGGAGTTGTCCCCTCCTCAACGCCTCGCTCTTTACGCTAAAGTTTGACTCTTTCTTACAATTCTACTTTTAAAAACAATAAAAAACTTTAGCGTAAAGAGCGGGGCGTTGAGGAGGGGACAACCCCTTTGCTGTACGGAATAATTACTGTTTTTTTTAAGTTTTAATGTTGCTCCTTACTTGCAGTTAAGAAACTTGTTTTTTTATTTAATTTCTGAACGTTTTTTAATTAATGCATGTTTTGATTTTGGCTCACCGCAGATGAAGAATTAAAATGAAATTTGAATATATTTTTTTTGGCTAAATGCACTTTCTCATAGTTTTGATCAGACAATTTTGATAAAAAGAAAGGGGTGGGGGAGCCCTTGTTGCACTCCAATTTTTGGCTACTTAAAAAGGCAACTAGAACTTTTTTTTACGAACGTTTTATTAGTAATTCATATACGTAACTTATGAATTAACTTACGTGACGAAATTCTATATTTGAATATTTTTATTACGTATATGAGGGGGTTCGCCCCCTCGTCAATACCTCGCACTTTACATTGAAGCTTCAACTTGGTCCCGATTCTTTAAGAATAACCCCTGAATCACAAAGGCCGTAGAATAAATAGTTGAAAGTACTAAAAAAAAAACTTTAGCGTAAAGAGGGAGGTATTGTGGAGGAGATGAATCCCCTTAATAATTTCTGTTCGTTTTAGGTTCTAATGCTGCTCCTTACATCCACCTGAAAAAACCTTTTTTTATTTATTTTCTCATTTTTTAAAATAATGCTACAAAATCCTACAGACCCTTCATGGAAATTTTCTCCCCTCATGATAAATTCCTCCATGGAAAGATCCTCCTACGTAACCCCTCCCCCCAACCGCCTTTAACGTGAAGAAGTCCCCCTGAAAACGTTTGTACACGTCCCAATAACTATTACTATATGTAAACAATAATCAATGGTGTAACTTGCAGTCCCTCCTCCGGGGACTTTGGGGGATTAAGTCGTCCCGAGAGATATAATTATTAGGTTTTTTGACTATGCTAAAAAGAACTGCAGTCTCAAAATTTTGATCCAGTGACTTCAGGAAAAAATGAGCGTGGGAGGTGACCTAGGTGCCCTCCGTTTTTTTTGGTCACTTAAAAAGGACACTAGAACTTATAATTTCCGTTTGAATGAGCCCTCTCGCGACATTATAGAACCACTGGGTCGAAACGATCACCCCTGGAAATCTAACTGGAAGTTCGTAGCGTGACTTTTGACTGATCAAACAGTTCGTGGTAACGAACTGTAGTAAGGAGCGACCCGGCTCAATAGTAAACGAGACTCTAAAAAACGAAATTTTGATGCTAAAAGATACGTCAAAAGAATCGGATTTTCATGCTGATTTTAAATATATAAGTTTCATCAAATTTAGTCTTTGTCATCAAAAGTTACGAGCCTGAGAAAATTTGCCTTATTTTGGAAAATAGGGGGAAACACCCCCTAAAAGTCATATAATTTTGTGGCTCCTATCTACAAAAATGTGGAATTTCGTATTTTTTGCCAGAAGACAAATCGCGGGTGCGTGTTTATTTGTTTTTTTTTTGTTTTTTTCCCATGGATCATCGTATCGACCAAGTGGTCCTAGAATGTCGCAAGAGGGCTCATTCTAATGGAAATTAAAAGTTCTAGTGCCCTTTTTAAGTGACCAAAAAAATATGGAGGGCACCTAGGCCCTCTCCCACTATCATTTTTTCCCAGAATCATACGGATCAAAATTTTGAAATAGCCATTTTGTTCCACATAGTCAAAAACCCTAATAACTATGTCTTTGAGAATGACTTACTTCCCAACAATCTGTGGGGGAGGGGCTGCAACTTACAAACTTTGACCAGTGTTTACATACATTAATGGTTATTGTGAAGTGTACAGACGTTTTCAGGGGGATTTTTTTGGGGTGGGGTGTAGGGGAGGGGGCTATGTGGGAGGATCTTTTTTTGGAGGAATATGTCATGGGGGAAGAAAAATTCAATGAAAAGGGCGCAGGATTTTCTAGCATTACTATAAAAACAATGAAAAAATAAACATGGAAACGTTTTTTCAGTTGAAAGTAAGGAGTAGCATTGAAACTTAAAACGAACAGAGATCATTACTTATATGAGGGGTTCTAAAACACTTTAGCATAAAGTGTGAGGTATTTAGGGGGAGATAAATACCTTGCTCTTTATGCTAAAGTATTTTTATTAATTTCAACTATTTTTTCTACGGCCTTTCTGTTTCAGGGGTCATTCTTTAACAATTGGGACAAAACTTACGATTTAGTGTAAAGAGCGAGGTATTAACGAGGGTACAAACCCCTTCATATACATAATAAAAATATAAGAATATAAAAGTTTGTTACGTAAGTTAATTCTTAAGTTACGTATATTTTTTACTTATAAAAACGTTCGTTAAAAATTAAAAGTTCTAGTTGCCTTTTTAAGTAACCGAAAAATTGGAGGGCAACTAGGCCTCCTTCCCGACCCCTTATTTCTCAAAATCGTCTGATCAAAACTAAGAGAAAGACATTTAGCCAAAAAAAGAAATAATAGGCAGATCTCATTTTAATAATTTATGTACGGAGAGCCAAAATCAAACATGCATTAATTCAAAAACGTTCAGAAATTAAATAAAAAAAACTAGTTTTTTTTAACTGAAAGTAAGGAGCGACATTAAAACTTAAAACGAACAGAAATTACTCCGTATATGAAATGGGTTGTCCCCTCCGCAATCCTCGCTCTTTCCGCTAAAGTTTGACTCTTTGCCACAATTCTACTTTTTAAAACAATTAAAAACTTTAGGCACTTCCAGGTAAGCTAGGACGATGAAAATTGGCAGGCGTATCAGGAAACAGACCAGATTAAATTAGAAATTGTTGTTTCCCCGATTTGACCATCTGGGGGGGGGGGGGAGTGGGGTGACGGTTAAATCGGAAGAAATGAGGTATTTTAACTTACGAACGGGTGATCGGATCTTAATGAAATTTCATATTTAGAAGGATCTTGTGCTTTAAATCCCGACCGGATCTGGTGACATTTGGGACAGTTTGGGGGGGGGGGGACCTAAAATCTTGGAAAACGCTTAGAGTGGAGGGATTGGGATGAATCTTAGTGTAAAAAATAAGCAGAAGTCCTAGATACGTGATTGACATAACCGGAACAGATCCGCTCTATTTGGGGGAGCTGGGGGGGGGGGGTAATTCTGAAAAATTAGAAAAAATGAGGTATTTTTAACTTACGAAAGAGTGACCGGATCTTAATGAAATTTCATATTTAGAAGAACCTCGTAACTGAGATCTCTTATTTTAAATCCTGACAAGATCCAGAGTCATTGGGGGGGGGTTGAGGGGAACCGGAAATCTTGGAAAACACTTAAAGCGGAGAGATCAGGTTGAAACTTCGTGGGAAGAATAAAAACAAGTCCAAGATACGTGATTGACATAGCCGGAACTGATCTGCTCTATTTGGGGGGGGGGGTTAATTCTGAAAAATTAGAAAAAATGAGGCACTTTTAATTTGCGAAGGAGTGGTCAGATCTTAATGAAGTTTTATATTTAGAAGGACTTCGTAACTCAGATTTCTTATTTGAAATCCCGACATATCCAGCGTCATTGGGGGGGGGGTATTGGAAAACACTTAAAGCGGAGAGAATAGGATGAGACTTGGTGGGAAGAACAAAAACATGTCCAAGATACGCGACTGACATAATTGGACCGGATCCACTCTATTTAGTGGAGTTGGGGGGGGGGGGAGTAATTCGGAAAAATCAGAAAAAATGAGGTATTTGTAATTACGAACGGGTGATCAGATCTTAATGAAATCTGATATTTAGAAGGATCTTGTGCTTTAGAGCTCTTATTTTAAATCCCAACCAGATCCAGGGACATTGGGGGGAGTTGCAGGGGGAAACCAGAATTCTTGGAAAACGTGAAAATTGAGGTATTTTATCTTACGAATGGGTGATCAGATCCTAATAAAACTTGATATATAGAAGGATCTTATGTCCCAGATACTATATTTCCAATTGAATCGGATCCGGGGACATAGGGGGTTCGAGGGGGGAAACAGAAATCTTGGAAAACGCTTAGAGTAAAGAGATCGGGATGAAACCTGATGGGAAGAGTAAGCACCAGTTATAGATACGTGATTAACATAATTGGAACGGATCTGTTCTCTTTGGAGGAGCTGGGGGGGGGTGTGGGTTTGGAAAAATTAGAAAAATTGAGGCATTTTTAACTTAAGAATGGATGACCGGATCTTAATGAAATTTGACATTGAGAAGGAACTCATGTCTCAGAGCTCTTGCTCAAATCCCGACCAGATCTGTTGATATTGGGGGAAGTTGGAGGAAAAGTTGAAAAACGCTTAGAGTGGAGAAATCGGGATGAAACTTGGTGGGTAGAATAAGCAAATTTCGTAGATACGTTATTGACGTAACCGTACTGGATCCGCTCTCTTTGGGGGAGTTAGGGGTGGGGTTCAGTTCTTTGGCGAGTTTGATGCTTCTGGACATGCTAGAACGATGACAATTGGTAGGCGTGTCAGGGAGTTGCACAAATTGACTCGATAAAGTTGTTTTTCCTGATGAGACCATCTGGGGGGGGGGCTGAAGGGAGAGGAAAAATTAGAAAAAATGAAGTATTTATAACTTACAAGTGGGTGATCGGATCTTAATGAGTTTTGATATTTAGAAGGACCTCGTGACTCAGAGCTCTTATTTTAAATCCTGAGTGGCACTAAGCCTCTGATTTTCCTTTGAAATCAATCTATTGATTCTTAGAATTTTGCTAGAGCTCATACCATATGAGCTCTTGGCTCATCCGGCCTCGTTACAAGTGCCATATGAGCTCTTAGCTCTTATTATTACATATCATAGCAGGTGCTCCATCAGTTGGTATTCCAGAAAGTATTTCCAAATCCAAGTTGTTTCTGCTTAAACAATTTTCAACAGCAAAAAAATATCTTCTCTTGTTGTTGTACTTTTTAAACTTACTGTTGAAACCATGTTTTTTGTACCTTTTTTTAATTTTTTCTTTTGTTTTTTCGCTTTTTTTTCAATGAGAAAGGCTCCCGGATGTGTGGCCGAAATGTTCAGATTTTTTTGTATTAAAAGTGTTTTTTTTTTTTTTTTTTTGTTCACTGCTTTGTTGAAATTAAAACCCTTTTTTCTCGCTTAATTATTTGTAAATTATTTGTAAAAATTATTAAATACGATAATATTTATTTTTTTCTAATCTTCACATTGCGAAGAAAAAAATTATAAATTTAGTGTCAAACGTAGGAGCTTGAGGGTATCGGAATTCCTCCTGATATTTGGGACGCTCTTGGATATGTTATTAAAAACAAACAGTAATTACGTTTAAAAGTAAGTTTTTTCTGGGAATAAATTTTCTGTAGATTAACAATTCTGTAGTATTTGCGACTGGTTTTCTATGAATTGGAGTTCCTTTTCTACTGTTGTGATTTGCTGCAGATTTTCTATTCCACAGCAGCCTGTTTCATGCATATTTTCGGATCAACTGAGCTCTTTTTTAATTTTGTATTCTTTAGGTCTAAAGTTGATGTAAGCCAAATAAATAACTATGCTTGCCTTTGTTTGTTTTCTTTTAGAAGTCAATGTTCAAGATGAGATTGTGGGAAGAACAGATTCTATCTCTTCACCTGATCCCGATGATTTTCCTAAGGGCTCTGTCTCCCCTTTGCTTTTAGAGTCTCAATTGACTCAAATGACTGCAATGGCTTCTAATGACCAAGGTATTTCTCCAATTCAAATCTGTAACTTTTTGGCTATGCTATTCAATTAATTTAATTAGTGGTAAATTTCATTGCATAGTGTACCTCTAGACTATCAAGCCATTAACTATAGATAAGTATTTTTGCTTCTCGTCGTGATTTACTTTTTCATCAATTATATATTTTAATCCTTTCTACTATTTGTTAAATAAATAGCTGATCGTTAGAATAAAATATTTTATTGATATTATCAATGTTAGAAGTATGTGGAGTAATATTTGTGAATGAATTTCTTTATTTGTTGTTTTTGATGGCTGGGAGTTTGCAAGAAGGAACTCTGCTTGGGAACTGACTGAATGAAATTATTTTCGTAATTATTACCGTTAACACAACTCACTCATCATTTATTACTGTAATTTTTTATCAAAATTAAAAATTTATTTAATTATTTATTCAATAATAAGATTTTGATCAATGGTAGCTAAATAAAATTTTTAAGACAAATTTTGTAGTAATTCTGTTTAAGAACCTAATCAATGAAATTAATATGAGCTAATTAGTATATATATATATATATATATATATATATATATATATATATATATATATATATATATATATATATATATATATATATATATATATATATATATATATATATATATATATGTATTTACTACTGTAAATATATATGTATATATATTTACTACTCTTTCTCAGTTTATTAATATGCCAGCACAATATTATCCTATTGTGCTATCTAGCTGCATCTTCTAGATCTTTGCCATTTTTATCGAACGCATATACTTCACACCTCCGTAGTTTATATGTTATTGCTTTCTCCACTTCCTATGTATTCTATCTCGTACAAGCCCCTCCTATTCTCTATTATACTTAAAGTATTTTTTACTAATATTCCTAGCTGCGTTCCAAACTCTCTTCCCTAAGAAACCATCAGTGATTTCACAAACTATTTTCCTAAAATTTGTGCATCTATCTTCAACATTCTCCAGTTTTAAACTCTAGTTTCACAAATTATTTTCCTAAAATTATTCCATCCATCTTCTATATTGTCAATTTTTAAACTCTCCAGTTTAGTATTCAAGTGTTCCTGGAAATTTTTTCCCAAATTCTCATCCTGGAGTCTAACAACGTTATAGCTTCCCGGAAGGTATATACTCTTTCTAAATTTCAGCTCTTAAGGAACCCTAGTAAATACTAGATGGTGATCTTTACTTTTGACATCAATTACCGCACTCCTATATGCCCTAGTATTTTGTATTGATCCAGCCACTCTTTGGTTTATGATAACATAATCAATGAGGTTATCTGTGTTACCATTATATGAATAAGTTTATCTATCTCATCTCGTGAATGACCAAATGTCGTATTGTTTATAACTAGATTGGTATACCCACGAAATAACAACGGTCTTTATTGCATTACTGTTTTTGTTTTTTTCATACACCAATCCTACCTAAGCTAGGATACTATCTATCTCTATTTCTACCGATTTCGGTGTTGAAATCTCTTAATAAAACACCATATTTTTACCTGTGACCCTGTGTTCCTGCTTCTGAAAGTAAAGTTCATTTGAGTCTCTATTTCATCCATCAGTACGGGGGCATATACTACTATGACTGATACTCCGTACTTTTTAGTCATAAAATAAGCGAATAGCATTCTATTTTTGATACCGTCCTAACCTAAACAAGACTTGGTAGCTTCCTTATTCATCATGAGCCATACTCCTTGTCTATGTATCCAATCCTTTCTACCGGAGTAAATAGATTCCATATTATCTAATTCCATGTTTTTTCCCTTGGATATGAGTTTCTGAAACTTCTTTTAAGTCCAATTCGAAGTGTCTGAATTTGTCAGTCAAAATGTCGATACAGTAGTTGTTTTCTAATGTTCCAACAGTCCAAGTTGCAGTTTTCTTATTCGTTAAATCATTGTGATTATTTTGGTCTCAGGAAAACAATGGTCCCAGAACCAGTGTAAGACGGGGACTAACACATCTTCTGAAGTCTATGCGGAAGTACTTACGCCGGCTTAGAACCGGACAGCAAGAAGTCCCTAGGAACCAAAGTTTAATCGAGGCTTTGTGGAATCCTGGACCCGTCTTCGTCACAACAGGGTTTTCAGCACTTGGCGATGTTCTTCTATCAACAAGAGTCGAAATTCACAGACAATCTCAAGCCTATTACCTTCAGCTCATTTATTCAAACCTATGAATATTATGCTTCTACGGAGAGGCATTCCTTAGTAGATAAATTAGCTAGGAAGAGGTTTTTCAGTCCAAAAACGTGTGCTAAAACAGACCAAACTCAGGATATTTATTCTTTAATTAGAATCCAGTGCAAATACTGTGTTGTTTACTAGGATATAATTTCCTCGAAGGATACCTCTCCTTAAGGTCACGTTGCAGTGCAGTAGCAATCACCTTGCTTGGGTTGAAGCTCAACGATGTTTACATACCTTCACCTTTTTAAGGTGCGCTGACGGATTTCCTATGTTACTTAGGGATTGGGAGTCAAGCTTTGCTTCCTAAAACTCTACCACCATAGAAATTTCCATTCTTAGCCTTCTCCATGTACTCACCTAGAGTCAGCAATAGGCGTCAGGAAGGGGCCAAAAATTTACAAAAGGAAATACAGTTCTTGCGAGGGACTGAACCACAGCACCAGTTGTTTCAAAACAACTCACGACCCATCGTTTCAATGTCACAACTCTTGGCTCTCCACTGAGATTTAAATGGACACCAATTTACTTAATACCTTTTTCAAGTTGCATAGTTCCCTAATACTTTTTTTGCGCTTGATAGATAGAAGGGCAACGACTTACTTGGAGAAGCGTATGCCAGTGAATGTTCATCATGGGCAAATGCTTTTTAGAGGTTTAAGTGTCTTAAAGATGGCTGAGTAGACGTTGAAGACGGTTCCTGGCTAGGTCACTCTTCAACATCAAAAACGGATGAAATGTTGGAGAAGCTGATAATTTGATTTGGTCTGAAGGGCGATTGAGTATTTACGCAGCTGATGAAACTTTGGATATTGATAAAGAATGTGTACGGTAAATTTTATATGACAGTTTTAGCTTGTCAAATTTGTGTGCTAAAATGGTGCCTAATATTCTAATGTTTGAAGAAGAAGTAGCTTGCAAAAATCATTGCACTGACACTTTTTAGGCGATTGAAAATGACCCGAATTTCTTGAAAAGATAATAATATATGATGAACCGTGGTTTTTTACTTATAGTCTAGGAACAAAGTGTCAATCAATGCTCTGGAAGAGCCAAAAGGTTTGAAGGAGCAAGTCAAAATTCAAAGCAATGATTTTTTTATATATATATATATATCTATGTGATTTGATATGTTTTTCAACCCTGTAGGTTAAACTATTAATCAATATTTCTACCTTGAGGTATTCCCTAAGCTACGTGAAAAAGTAAGGAATGTGGGAGGGCAAATCATTGGTTCTCCACCGAGACAATGCGCCAGCTCATTCTGCGTTGTCTTTCAAGGGGCTCCCTGCCAAATAAAACATCCCAGTGTTAGAACATCCACCTTATTTACCAGATTTTGCATCATGTGACCTGTCACTGTTCATCCTGTGACTGATGTCAGATCATGTCACATCATGTGACTTTTCATAGATTTTGCATCAGTATCTGTTCACTAAGGTGAAGTCTGCATTAAAAACTTTAGTTATTTTTTCAATAATTTTAGTTTGTATGATTAGCAATCCTAAGCTGATTTAAGACAAGTTTTAATGATTTGCTGCATCACTTTTTTTCCTGGTTTCCTTGAGTGAATAGTTATTTTTCTTTTTTTTTCTTCATAACTTTCCATTCTAAAAACACATTACTCTGATGAGGGGAAAATTGCCAAAGAGGAAAACAATTTCTAGTAACTTTTTCCTCCTGTATTGTAATATGTTCAGAGTTTCCAAGTTCAGTGTAACTTTTTATTTTAGGTATCCAACCCTCCTTGCTGTCTCGCAGTGAAAATTGTGCGAACCAATGCATAATGTGTGAAAAGAGCTTTTCGAGTCTTTCAGCGTTGAACAGGCATCAAAGGACTCACACCAGAGAAAAACCGTACAAGTGTGAAACGTGCAATAAAAGTTTTGCCCAGGCTTCAACATTAAATGCACATCACCGAGTTCATACTGGATATAAGCCCCATGAGTGTGAATTTTGTCGTAAAAAGTTTTCTTCAACCTACAATTTTAATGTGCATCGAAGAATCCATACAGGAGATAAGCCCTATGAATGTGCTTTATGTGACAGCAAGTTTTCGAGGAGTTCTGAATTGAGTAGACATCACAGAATGCACTCAGGAGATAGACCATATGAGTGTAACATTTGTGAAAAAAAGTTTTCCAGTAGTTCTAATTTGACTAAACATCAAAGAATGCATTCAGGAGATAAGCCCTACGAGTGTGGGGTATGCGAGAAAAGGTTTTCTAGTAGCTCACATTTAACTAGACATCAGAGAACTCACACTGGGGACAAACCATATAGTTGTGAGATATGCGAGAAAAGATTTTCCGATAGTTCTGATTTAAAAGTTCATCAGAGAATTCATACTGGAGATAAACCGTATAAGTGTCAAATATGCGAGAAAAAGTTTTCAGACGGTTCCGCTTTTAGTAAGCATCGGAAAACTCATATAGGAGAAAAACCTTACAAGTGTGTTGTATGTGATAAAAGATTTTCTTTGGAATCGACTTTGTACCTCCACCAAAGAGAAATTCATAAGGACAATAAGCCCTCCTAGTTTTAAGCTACATTTGGAGTTTGGATATGGAGCTCCAAATGTAGAGATGATGATAAAATGCACAACATTACACAGTCTTTATTGGCTTAATGGTTTTTTATTGTATAAAATCTCTTAAGATTTTGACTTTCTGGTAAGAATTTATAAATAAGAATTGTACAATAAGTCTTCTTACAACTTAAAATATCATGGAATTCTTTTTTTTTCCTATTTTCACCATTAGTCACTGAGTTGATTAGTCTTCTAAATTTCAGTAGCCCTGATGTTTTTATTGCCTTCGATTGTTCAAATTCTGTTATATTTACTAAGGCCTGCTGACGGGAGGGGGGCTAGGGATTTAGTTTATTTAATTGAAAATCGTTAGCTTGTTTCTCTGCAATAAGATGGTTCATTCTAGGGGTAATTGGATACAGTTTTGACAAAAATGCGTTGCACTTAGATCATAGATCCACCCGTGCCTCTAGAGGCACGGGCGGATCTCTTCCTGTTAATTCGCCACTGTCGATGTGTTTCCTAACAACAGTTGGTTTGATGCGTGCTGGTTATATGAATCTTTGTTGTATGGTCATTGCAAGGTATTTCTGGGTCTGTCTTTGTGGCAAGAACCCATAGATTACCAGTCGAGCACTTTATTCAATAGCTAGAAATTTACAGCCAAGGTATTTCCATCAGTATTCTCATATGACATGAATGACAAGAGGTTGGCCCGTCTTGTTGTAGATGGATTAATTATCCTTTGTTGCCAGTGGATGATAAGGATTCTTGTGAGAAATGCGTTTTGAAAAAAGTGTAATCCTCTTTCTTGTTCCCGGCTCAGGTTTCAAGTTTTGATCCAGTTTATTCTCTTAGTTTTTCTTTGGCTGCTAACACGACAGACAACTTTACTCCACTCAGACAAGATGTCAAAAATGGGAGCAAGATTTTGAGTGCTATATTCACAATTTGAAAGTTTTCTGTCACAACTACAATCCAGAACACCAGTGGAGTAGTTGTCTCAAACTCATTTACAATCTTGGGTAAACGAACTTTTGTTTCAACAAATTTTCTGTAGTCACCCATTTTTATGGCACTTAGTATTTACCAAGTGACATATAGTGATGGTAATTTCTGTTGGTCTGTCTGTCTCGGTTTTGCTAGTTTGGCGACTTCCAGATAAGCTAGGACGATGGCATTTGGCAGGCATATCAGGAACCAGACAAGATAAAATTAGAAATATTCGGTTCCCTGATTCTACCATTACGGGGGGGGGGCGGTTAATTCGGAAAAACTAGAAAAAATGAGGTATTTTTAACTTGCGAGTGCGTGATCGGATATTAATGAAATTTGATGTTTAGAAGGATATCGTGACTCAGAGCTCTTTTTTGAAATTCTGACTGGATCCGGCGATATTGGGCAGAGTTGGAGGGGGAAACCCCAAATCTTAGAAAATGATTAGAGTGGAGGGATCAGGATGAAACTTGGTGGGAAAAATAAGTCCTAGCTTAGTGATTGACATAATCGGAACGGATCCTCTCTTTGGGGGAGTTGGGGGGAAGGATTATTTCTGAAAAATTAGAAAAAATTAGGTATTATTAACGTACAAAGGAGTGATGGGATCTTAATGAAATTTGACATTTAGAAGGATTCAGTGTCTCAGAGCTCTTATTTGAAACCCCGATCGTATCTGGTAATATTGGTGGAATTGGAGGTGGAAAACGAAATCTTGGAAAACGCTTAGAGTGGAGGGGTCAGGATGAAGCTTTGTGGGAAGAATAAGCATAAGTGCTAGATACGTGATTGGTATAAACGGGCTGAATCTGTTCTCTTTGGGGAAGTTGGGGGGGGGGAGAGGTGCTAATTCGGAAAAATTAGAAAATTTAGGAATTTTTAACTTATGAACAGGTGACCGGATCTTCATTAAATTTGATATTTAGAAGGAACTCATGTCTCAGAGCTCTAATGTTAAATTCAGACCAGATTTGGTGAAATTGGGGGGAGTTGGAAGGGGAAATCGGGAATCTTGGAAAACGCTTAGAGTGAAAAATCGGGAAAGCTTGTTGGGTAGAATAAGTATATGTCGTAGATACGTGATTGACGCAACCGGACTGGATCCGCTCTCTTTGGTTGAGTTAGGGGGGTCCAGTGCTTCGGCGAGTTCGGTCTTCTGGACGTGCTAGGACGATGGAAATTGGCAGGTGTGTCAGGGACCGGCACAAATTGACTTGATAAAGTCGTTTTCCCCGATTCGACCATCTGGGATGCTGAAGGGAGAGGAAAAATTAGAAAAAATTAGGTATTTTTAACTTACGAATGGGTGATCGGATTTTAATGAATTTTGATATTTAGAAAGACCTCGTGTCTCAGAGCTCCTATTTTAAATCCCGATGTGCATTAAACCTCTAATTTTCCTTTTAAATCAATCTATTGATTCTTAGAATTTTGCTAGAGCTTATGTCATATGATCTCTTGGCTCTTCCGACCTCGTCACAAGTGCCATGTGAGCTCTTAGCTGTTGTTTTTTTAGGAACGGGTTTCAAATTCTTTCTTCGCCGGTGTGTGAGTCTTCTTGGTTAGGAAGAAGCGGTTGAACTATATTAAATTGTTGACAGCTGATACTATTTGAGCTAGAAGAATGAAAGCTCCAACTTAGCCTCTCTTGAAATTCCCACTAGTATTAAAAACATGTCAAAAATGCCTCTTATCACGTATCATCTTCACAGCTTCAGTTTTCACACGCAGAGACTTCATTTTTCAACTTATAAAATAGTTACCATTTTCTCTTGAATGGACAGACTTTGTTTACTTTGAATGCTGAAAAAGTTACTTTTTTTGCAAAGCTGCAGAAGCAGATATACTCAGGGACACAGGTCTTAATATGATTAATAACATTAACAGTGTCAGTCTATGTAATGTTAGATTTCTGTGGCAACTTTGGACTTTTTTTCAGATAGTGCTGTGCTTAGAATCCCTTTTAGGTGCTACATTTTTAATCAGAGCGTTTGAATCTGAAAGTCATCCGGTCGAAGCAGTAGCTCCAATCGCTGAAACAAAATTCACAAAAGTTTTCCCCTCTGTCCAACCAACAAGGCAGACGCGAAAGCACACAGCTTGGTCCAATTATATAAAGAACACGCCAAAAACCGAGTAGGCCTACTTGAGGAAGAGCTTCATCCGGCGTTGCATTTCTATTTGGAACGATCTTCCTGAGGATGTTATTCTGCAAATCCCTCTGTTGGCTCCTTCAAAAGAAGGTTTCACGGACATTTTAAAAAACCTCGAGGTTTCAAAACGAGGTAACTGAATAGCGGTATATTAAATACCTTTAAGTACCTGGCATCATCAATATAGGGAAAAAAAAAAGACTGTTGTAGTTGTAATGATATATAACCATAAGAGAAATGCATAAATTTGCAAAATATTGTCATAGATATCTTCTTTATCAAAATATAGCACAAGAAAAAAACGAATTGTCTTCTTTTTTCGTATTTTCCAGTCAATGTTGTCTATTTCGGGAT
This sequence comes from Artemia franciscana, assembly GCF_032884065.1. Classification (NCBI taxonomy): domain Eukaryota; kingdom Metazoa; phylum Arthropoda; class Branchiopoda; order Anostraca; family Artemiidae; genus Artemia; species Artemia franciscana. The sequence continues at coordinate 47,879,299 of NC_088873.1, forward strand.
ATTTGGGTGTGTAATTGTTAGCTAAACTAGTTTCAGCTATAGTTATTTGCTGAATGAGTCTCTTTTTAGGGGCTGGCAACTGTGGCAAGATAAATGACATCCCATTTTTGTACCATGTAAGTTGGAAGCTTTTATGACCAAGCAATTGTCGGTCTCCCCCCCCCTGGAAACTTCCCACTTGCGGGAAATCCCCCCCTGAGGAAAAGTTATTGGTTGAACCAGTAGTTAGTGGTTGAATGAGTCTTTTTTAGGGGCTGGCAAATGTGACAAAATAAATGACGCCCCATTATTGTACCATGTAAGTTGGAAGCTTTTTTAAGCAAATCTAAAGGGATTATCAAGGCCGTATTTAGGGGAAAAATTAGGGGTTTTGACCCTCCTCCCCCAAATTTTGGTTCAATTACTGAAAACGTAATAAAAATGCATTAAAACACATTTTTGGTGTTTAGAAAAAATTGAAGCCTCATCTCTCCGAACAAAATACACCCCTCCCACCCCCTAAACCAAAGTCCTAGACACGGCCCTGGATATTATATATCAATTTCTACCTCCACCCTCGCCCTAACTCTCGCTTAAAACTTATTTTGCATTTATCTGAAGGTTCGAAAAGAGTTGTGACATTTTGGCATTAAAATGCCCTTTTTGAGGCATCTGCCCCATCCCCAACAACAAAACAATCAGAGAACCCTACTGTAGAGGTTTTAAGCTCTCATCTGCTGTTGTTTGGAATTGTGAATTTTTTCAAAGAAAAACCATGAATGTGTGATTAGTTTCCAGATCATAGGCAGCGCATGCGCTGCCTAAGTAAAGAATAATGTTGGGACAATGCATTATTATTTATTTTTTTACACCAGGGCACTTTGTGTCGAAGGAATTGTCATACAAATTTCAAAAATAGGTCACGTGACTGGAGATTGAAAGAGCTAGTGCCCTTTTTAATAGTTGAAACTGATTGAAGGCAAGCAACCCCCCCCCCCTCCCACGCCCCCATCGATTCCCCAAACAGACTCAATTCAAATTTTGAAATAGCCATTTTGTCCAACGTATTTGATTAGTCGGGAAATTATATTTTTGAGGATGACCCTCCCCCCAGCCCTCGGGGCAAGGGTTTTAAGTTATGCCATGGAGAGATGTAAGGCTAATCTATAGAAAGTGCATAAACTTCGGAGGGGACCCATTGGATTGGTAATCAGAAGCTCCAATGCCCTTTTTAAGAGTAAAAGTAATTGGAGGGGATCTACCCCCCACCTCCCCTATGGGTCTTATTTTTCCGAAATGCATCTAATAGAAATTTCTAGATAGTCATTTTATTCGAAATAGTCCAAATACCATATAAAAAGGCTTTTGGGGTTGAATATATCCAAAAAGCCTGGGGCCAAGGGTTGTAAGTTATACCCTTCAAGCATCTAAGGTTTTTATGGATGGGACGGCTGTATAAACTTTGGAGGAGGCTCAACTGGTGGAAAATCGGAATTTCTAGTTCCCTTTTTAGGCTCAAAAGTGATGGAGAGAAGCTAGCCTCTCCCCGACTACCCCTCTTTTTACCAAACAAAATTGATTGAAATTGTGAGATAGCAGTTCTGTTCAAAATAGTCCAAAGAATATATAACAATTCCTTTAGGGTTGACACAACCCTCCAGTGCCCTAAGCATAGGGTTGTAAGTCAAATGCTGGGGGTATATAAGATTTTTATGGAATGGTTGGTCGCATAAACTTCAGATGAGGCTCGTGTGATTTGAGATGAAATTTATTGTGCCTTTTCTAACAGTAAAAAGTGATTTGAGAGCAACCAGCCCCCCCCCCTTACGTCTATCATTCCAGTCTAAATTTGGAGATAATCAATTTTATTCATTGTAGTTGAAGGGTCCGAAAATTATGTCTGAGGAAGACATCCGGGGCCCCCAAAGCAGGGCAAGGGTTTTAATTTATGCCTTGGGTGCATATTAGGTTTTTATTAGAAAGGGTGACCGGGCATACTTCGAAGGGGACTCATTTGATTGGTAATCAGAATTTCTTGTGATCTTTTTAAGAGCAAAATTGATGAGAGGGCAACTCATTTCCCCCCTGCACGACGTGTTTCTCTGGAATGTATCTAACAAAAGTTTTGAGATAGGTATTTTATTAAAAACAGCCAAAAGATCATATAACAAGACTTTTGGGGTTGATGTGAACCACCAGAGCCTGGGGGTAAGGGTTTCAAATTATACATCGGGGGCAATGAAGGTCTTTGTTGAAGGAGAGAGAGAGAGAGAAGTTTATTAATATTAAATAGAAGACAATTCAAAATCGAATTACAGTACACATAATTCTCCTCGAAAGGCTCCATGGCCAGGGATACAAGGGGGATAAGAAAAAAAAATATACAAGCAATAAATTCAATATAGGCAATCACATATAGCAGTTTACAGGCAACATATTAATGGGGGATACAATATAAGCAACAACTAGAAGGAGAAAAAAAGAAAGAAAAAAAACAAAAAAACATACAGAACATACCTGAGGCCTGGGAGCAAAGTGCAGAGAGGAAAACCACACACCACTAACAAAACATATGGGCCATCAACTCCTCAGAAGAGAAAAAAAAATTAATCTATTTGATTCTTTATTAAATGATACTTAAGAGTCCTTTTGAAAGTCCAAAATGAGTGGCATTTCTGCACTAAAGAAGGTGGTGAATTCCAGACCTATTGACAAGCAATGTGGGGATTGAAATCTGATCGAACAGTAGGTATAGGCGGAATGTGGATATTATTTGAAGAACGAACTCTATATGAGCTGAATCAGAAATAAACATAGGAGTTTTCCGAAGAGATTTTGGAAGATTGCCGTGAAGTTGATCAAAGACAAAAGAAGCACAAGAAATAATGTAAATAGACCGTAGACCGTGCTTTATTATACATGACGGAAAGTGACCGCAGCGTAGACGGAAAAGTAGACATCCATACAATGGGACAATAAGAAACCTATGACTCGACAAGACAGAAAAAAAGAAGTTTCAGAATAGATCCAGGAAATGCATATCTAAGTTTTTGAATGATACCCAAACTCCGTGAGACCCTAACCTAATCATGGCTACATGGTTTCTGAATGAAAGGTTCTCATCAAGCAGGATACCAAGAAACCGGACCACCCGATTCTCTGGTCTACACAAGGAGACTTGTGACACCTGAAGGTGTGTAAGCTGAGGGAAAGCTACACCAATTCGAGAAAAAATAAGAAAATGTGATTTACCAACATTCAAGACCAAGTAATTGGCATTAAACCATGACATAACTCTCTCAAATAATGCCACAAGGTTAGACTTGATATCACATTCCGTCTTCCCAAGGGTCCCAAGAGTGGTATCATCAGCAAAAGCAACAAGAAAATCTTCATTAGAAGAAGTATTAGAACACGATTGAGCATTAGGCTGACACAGCTTGAAACATGCCAGAGGCCTGGTGTTTTTTACAGCTGAAATCAGATCATTAACATAAATCAAAAATAAAATGGGACCAAGAACAGATCCCTGCGGGACGCCATAATATACTTCTGAAGGGCTCCGGAAAAGCGGATCAATTGAAATAAGCCTACCAGAAAGGTATGAATAAAACCAAGAATAAGCGTTAGATCTTATACCAATATGTGATAGTTTCCAAAGAAGAATCCGATGAGTCAAGGAATCAAAAGCTTTACGAACATCCAAAAATAAAGCTGCCAGGATATGACCAGAATCTATTGCCGAATGAATGAAATTCGATAAAGCTAGGCAAGCATGCTCCGTAGAGTGACTCGCTCGGAATCCAAACTGGAAATCATGCAAAAAATCCTTGGCATCCAGAAAAATAAGAAGCCTGGATAGCATAGCCTTCTCAAAAATTTTGCTGAAAACAGATAAGGAGAGAAATTGGCCTATAATTAGCAGGATCACTCCGAGAACCACCTTTATAGGGTACTATAACCTTAGCTCGCTTGAGAGATTCAGGGAAAATACCTTTCTCGAAAGACAGATTGACGAGCTTAGTCAGTGGTGACAGAATAGCAGGTAGAATGGCACGGATAACCCTTGTAGGAATTTTGTCTGGTCCTGAAGAGGATGATCCTTTAAGAGTATTCACGATACGAGCTACCTCAAATTCAGAAACAGAATTCAAGACAATCGACTTCAAACATGAGGGTTCAAGAAAGGCTCTGAAATCACAACGAGAAGTTGCTGAGCTTGCAGAGGAAGCAGTTACCTTTCCTATATTAGCAAAATAAGAGGTAAGCTCTAGCTGAACATCTACATCTCCTTGGACGGTTTTATCATCGATTTTCAGTATTGATGGAACTGAAGGCAGAGGGGAAGTAGGTCTAAGAACTGAATTAATTGAATATCATGTCTTCCTTACATCCTTCCCACATTCAGAAAATTTCCTATGATAATACTGGGACTTGGCCTTCCGACACAGAGAATTAAATATATTCCTATAGGCCTTGAATCGTTCGTGATGAGTTAAAGATGGTGAAGCCTTGTAAAGCTTCCACAAATAATTTTTCCTTTTCCAGCTTTTATGGAGACCTGGAGTTATCCATGGATTCAGTGGTGCTATCCTTTTCGAAGTATGGGGTGCTGGACCCCGATTGCAAATTTCCAGGATTCCTTCTTTAACTAAATCATAAAAGGAATCAAAAGAGTGGTTAAAATCTAAATCAGAAACCAAACTACCCCATGGTACATCAGCCAGACGAGAATTAAGTAGACTTAGCTCAGTATCATCATAACGGAAAAATGGGAGATTAGATGGTGATGCTATACGCTGCGCTTGATCAGCACTCTTATATCAGGAAATAGCGGGAAAATGATCAGAAATATCAGTAACCAGCACCAAATTATCTAAAACATCTAGTGACGAGAAAATATTATCGATAAGAGACGCTTGTGTTTCTGTAACTCGGTTTGGTACACAAACTGAAGGCAGAGTTTGTGCAAAACTGTATACAAACTTGACTGTTGGTGCAAAAAAAACAAATAGCAACACAATAAAAAAGACACAATATTTGTTGTAGCAGAAGATACCATTATATAAGTCACTATTACTATTTGTATTGCATCAGACCAAACTAACTCAACAAATAATTCAAGCAATACTTTTTTCTTATCAAAACACAAAAAGTGACTGGGCTTCCACAAACTCACTAAACAAAAAAAGAAGAAAAAGAAATAAACAAAATTCAGTCATGTAATCGAGTCCATAGAATTGCCCCGGCCATTTCCTTGCCCTCGCTGTCGTTGCGTTTGAATCAGGCTAATAATATCTGGTGGGATTTCATCAAACAAAAACATTTCCACTGGCCCTTCCTTAAGGCGACGAATACATAAGAGATGGTGATATGGATCTCGCAATCCAAGTTTCAAAACCTGTTTTTTCACGAATACTGGTTCGGATAGCTAAAAGTTTTTTTTCGAACTTCTCGAACAGACGGGGGAGAATCATCGGATAGAAAAACATTCTGATTGCCCATGATATTTTTTCCACGAAGATTTCGAGCCTGTTTTAGAACTGCCACTTTCAGCTCCCTGGTCTCCATGATAACCTTTATCAGCTTTTTTCAGGCTTAGCATCAGCTATCGTGTATTTGAGTACCTCATGGATCCCAACGCATGACGAAATTATACTATCGAAAATCGCCTTAGCGTTTACAGTATCAATCGCTGTCACGTTCCATACTAGAATATTTTTATCAGTTTCTTTACTTTCCAGCTTCGTCATTGTATGCCTTAGGCTAGATAACTGCGAATTCAGTAAACAATTTTCATCAACCAGCACAGAAATGTGGTTCTTCAAATCGTTGGTTTCTACCTCGAGGCTAATCACTTTAGGCTTAATACCTTCCACCTCCAATTTCGATTCCAATACAGATTCTTCGATCTTGGAAATCCTTTGTTCTAATCCTTTAAAATTAACATTCAGCTCATTTAACGTAGTCGAATTTTCTTTAACAGTCTGTAAAACTAGACTTAAATTATCAGCTAGTGATTTCAATGAGATTACTTCCATAGGACTGGATGTGAGAAAAGACTCGCCAGATTTATCTTTCTTCCTCTTTCCTCCCATTATACAAAATAGTAATTGAACTCCAAGAAAAAAATAGACTGTAGAAATATACTACCACATAAAACTCCTTTAATCACTCACTTTGCGTAATATTGGCATCCGAATCTATCCAAAAATAATTTCGACAGCAAATTAACCTTGCTGAACACTAAATGAACGGTCTAACGCAAAGTAGGAGTATCATGGTGTCAGAAGTGGGATCAAAATAACAATGGACGTCCTTCAGCCATCAATAAACTGGGAGGTCAACTCCCTTTCAGAAGAATGGGACCGCTTTGAAGAACACGCTAAGCTGATGTTTGCAGGGCCACTTTCAGGCAAAACAGAAAAAGTACAGTGTGCCTACCTACTCATCTGGGCTGGAGCAAAAGGTCGGGAAATATTCAACACCTTCAGCATCGCGCCTGAAGAGCTGCACAAAATTGAACCTTACCTCGCTAAATTCAAAGCATATGCTTCACCTCAGAAGAACACAGTTTTTGCACGATACCTGTTCCAGAAGCGAGACCAAAACGACACAGAGACTGTGGAAAAATACATCACAGATCTAAAGACATTAGTGAAACCATGCTCCTACTACGACCCAGATGAAATGGTTCGGGACCGAATTGTATGTGGAATCCAAAACCAAAACGTGCGTGAAAAGCTCTTGGCTGAAGGTGATGAACTCACACTGGATAAAGCAACCTTTATATGCAGAAGCCACGAAGCGACCCAGGCTCAACTCAAGACATTCAACGGAACGAGACCAGCCCCCATCAAACAAGAGATCGACGCTATATTCCGCTACCAAAACCGGAACAGTGGTAGAAACAAACAAACAGAAGCAAGCGGCTCCAAGAGTAAAGCATGCTACTTCTGTGGCGGAACATACTCCCCCTCACACATCTGTCCTGCAAAGGGGAAAACCTGCTCCATATGCAAAAAGACCAGCCACTTTGCCAGGGTCTGTCGAAGTAAGACAGTCAGTGCAGTTGATGAAGACGCCGCAGATACAAACCCCAGCGACGAAACTGTTTTCCTTTACTCCATCGAGCAAAGTAAGAACAAAGACGAAGCAGTTATTCCACTGACTATCAACAACCAGTTCCCTGTACAATTTAAGATCGACACAGGAGCCCGGGTGAATATCATCCCAAAGAAGTATTTTGACCTCATCACGCCAAAGCCCACCATGAAACCCACCAATAAGCACCTCACAAGCTATTGTGGAGCACGGATCCCAGTAACAGGAGTCTGTGAACTATCCTGTAGGTACAAAGACAACGTGAGCAGCACGCAGCAGTTCTATGTAGTCGAGACCTCATCCTCCCCAATCATTGGCTACCGTTCTAGCCTCAACCTGGACCTGATCAAGCTAGTCCTAAACATAGACGTAGCAACCTCCCAAGTACCTCACCTGAAGGAAAAGTACAAAGAAGTATTCAGAGGAATTGGGAAGCTGGACGGAGAATGCAAAATACACCTAAAGGATAACGCTACGCCAACCGTCTACCCAGCCCGACGAGTCCCCGCCGCTATGCAGGATAAGCTCAAGACAGAGCTCAGTCGCCTAGAAAGCCTAGTTATCATAGAAAAAGTAGTGACCCCGACCGAATGGGTTAACTCAATGGTAATGGTAGAAAAGAAGGACGGCTCCATAAGACTGTGCATAGATCCAGTTGATCTAAATAAGTCCATCAAGCGACCGCACTACCCGATTCCCACTCTGGACGATGTCACCTCGAAGCTACACGGAGCCAAAGTATTCACCAAACTTGATGCCCGATCCGGTTACTGGTCCATTCTGCTGTCTGACGACTCTTCTTATCTCATGACATTCAGCACGATCTATGGGAGATACCGTTTCAAGCGAATGCCCTTCGGAATCATCTCAGCCCAAGATGAATTTCAGCGGCGAATGGAAGACGCTTTCGAAGGCCTAGAAGGATTCGAAATCATCATTGACGACATGATCGTGTATGGCAACACCCAAGAAGAACACGACGAACGTCTAGCAGCAATATTGGAACGCGCCCTTGTCAAGGGCATCCGATTCAACGAAGAGAAGTGCGAGTTCACAGTATCCAGAGTAAAGTACTTCGGACACGTCATAAGCTCCGAAGGAATGCAGCCAGACCCCGATAAGATCCGTGCCATAAACAACATGCCAAGCCCATCATGCCGAGAAGAACTCCAAACACTTCTTGGGATGATCAATTACTTAGCCAAGTACATTCCAAGTCTCTCAACAAAGAACAAAAAACTCCGTGACCTGACTAAAGCAGACCCGTTCATCTGGGAAGAGGAACACACGCAGATCCTAGAAGACTTGAAGAGCTCCATAGTATCCAACACCCCGTTCTTCAACCACAAGAGTAACAACGTGGAACTCATAGTTGACGCCTCTAGCCACGGACTTGGTGCACACCTGGTCTCGGAGGGGAAAGTCACAGCTTATGCATCGAGATCGCTCAGCAAAACAGAGCAGAAATATTCCCAGCTAGAAAAAGAGCTGTACGCCATCGTATTTGGCTGCAAACATTTCCACCATTATCTCTACGGCCGGCATGTCGAAGTTACTACTGACCACCTCCCACTCGAAACGGTGGTGGCAAACCCTATCCACAAGGCCCCACCCCGAGTACAGAGATTAATGCTCCAGCTCCAGCCCTATGACCTTAGCCTGAAGTTCCGACCGGGCTCAGAAATTCCTGTAGCCGATGCTCTATCCCGCCTACACCTGGGCGATGCAGATCCAACACTGGAAGAAAGTCTAGATGTCTACGTACACCAAGTTGTACGAAACCTACCTGCCAGTGACCAGAAGCTCGAAGAGATCCGGGTGGAAACAACAAAGGATTCAGAACTGAGTACCCTGATCAAAACGGTCCAAGCGGGGTGGCCGAGTGCAAGAAAAGACTGCCCAACCAACATCCTAGCATACTGGAACTTGCAGCATGAACTCTCCTTCGAAAAAGGCATCCTACTCAAAGGAGAAAGGCTGATCATCCCCAAGAATATGCAGGCAGCTACACTGCAGCAGTTACACGCAGCCCATCTCGGAATCGAGAAAACGAAACAACGAGCCAGAATGTTGGTATATTGGCCAGGACTCAACGCAGACGTCGAGCGGTACATAACGAAGTGCCAAACATGCGCCAACAACATGCCAAGCAATTCAAAGGAACCGATGATAAACCACAACATCGAGACGCTGCCGTGGCAAAAGGTTGCGACCGATCTCTTCGAATGGAAAAGCGCCAGTTTCTTGGTAACCGTCGACTACCACAGCCGTTTTTTCGAAATCGACAAGCTTCCGACGACCTCATCCAGTGCAGTCATCACGAAACTCAAGGCCCATTTCGCCCGACACGGCATACCTTCTCAGCTAATGTCAGACAACGGACCTCAGTTCACATCGAGAGAATTCACTGATTTTGCCAAGACGTGGGGAATCTCACTAACCACGTCCAGCCCAGGATACCCAAAATCGAACGGACTGATCGAGAAGGCGGTACAAATCTCAAAAAACATCATGACGAAAGCGACAGAAAACGGAGAAGACCCCTTTCTGGGTATACTAGAGTATAGGAATACACCAGTCGACGGGTTCACGTCCCCAGCCCAGCTCCTAATGTCGCGTCAGCTAAGATCCATCCTGCCGTGCACCGCACAACACCTCAAGAAGAAAGTCATTCCGACCACACAGTTTACCCGACGAAGAACTGAAATGCAGAAACGCCAAAAGCTGTATCATGACAAATCAGCTAGATCACTGAAACAACTCACCCCCGGAGACGCAGTTTACGTACAGAAGACACCCGACGGACCATGGAGTCAGGCTGTTGTGCTATCCCATGCAGGACAGCCACGATCCTACCGGGTGCGTACCAACGAAGGTTCCGTGCTAAGGAGAAACCGTAAACATCTCACAGCCCGTCCACATCAAAACCAGCAAGGTTTGAGCCGTGTCAGTGAGACAAGCGATGAAGCAGCATCACCAACAACAGAAACGGCTATTGAGTCACCACCCTCAGCTTCACAGCCAGACCTGTTCATGTCCCCATTGCCACTGCGGGACGGTCAGCAGGCCAGCCCTAGCCCCAACGAGACGGCCACCGTATCTCAGCCCCAGGGTACCAGCGAAACACCATTGCAGCTACGCACGCGTTATGGTCGAATAGTAAGAGGACCCCTGAAGCTAAACCTGTAAAAAAGAGTGAAGTGAAAAGAAGTATGAAAAGCTGCGGCCTCAACGCGGCCAAAGACTCAGTGAAGTGAACCAAGCCAAGACTTTAGTGGACCACTCTTGAAGTTAAAGTGTTTTGAAAGCTTAAGAGGACCCCTGAAGCTAAACCTGTAAAAAAAAGAGTGAAGTGAAAAGAAGTATGAAAAGCTGCGGCCTTAACGCGGCCAAAGACTCAGTGAAGTGAACCAAGCCAAGACTTTAGTGGACCACTCTTGAAGTTAAAGTGTTTTGGAAGTTTAGTATGTTGCTTTTTTATTATGAGAAGGAAGATGTAGTATTTTTATATTATGTTGCATGGAAGTTTCATGTTATGTTTTTTTAGGCAAAAAAAGCGAAATTCCACATTTTTGTAGATAGGGGCTTGAAACCTCCACAGTATTGTTCTCTTATACGCTGAATCTGATCGTGTGATTTTCGTTAAGATCGTAAGACTTTTAAGGGGTGTTCCCCCCTATTTTCTAAAATAAGGCCAATTTTCTCAAGCTCTTAACTTTTGATGGGTATAACTGATCTTGATGAAATTTATATATTTAAAATCAGCATTAAAATGCAATTCTTTTGATGCAACTATTGATATCAAAATTTTTGAGTTTCGGTTACTATTGAGCCGGATCGCTCCTTACTACAGTTCGTTACCACGAACTGTTTGATTGGACTTTATATAGAGTAAATAGTTAATATTAGGAAGAAATAGAGAAAATATTAGCGAAAAAGCTTTATGTTTAATAGATAAGAGAAAATGCTTGAACAAGAATTATCTGAGTGATAGATCATTAGAAAATAAGAGGAATATAAAGAAAGCGCAGAAAGCATTAAAATATGGACTAAGGAGGTGTGAAGTGGAGGCCAGAAATAAAATTGTCGAGGATCTGAAAGATGCAGCAAGACGGCATAATAGTAAAACACAGTGGTGGCATGTTAATAAATTGAGAGGGAGTAGTCAATCCAGACTTATCGCAGTTAAAGATAGAAATGGGGCTACAATGAATGATAAGGTAAGAGTTAACGAGAGTTAAAGAGTTGGAGTTGCAGGAAAAGATAGAGAGGAAAATGAAAAAGTTTGTCATACCTTGGATGTGAAGAAAGATTAGTTTTGTAAAGGAAGAATAAGCGACAGTACTAAAAGGAATAAAAAATAATAAGGCCCCAGTTGCTGATAATGTGGCAAATGAGTTTTTTAAATATGGTGGCTCTGAGGTTAGAAATAAGTTACTGAAAATTATGAATAGGGTTTCTAAAAAAGGGGAAATTCCTGGCAATTTTAGGAAACCCTTATTCAAACCACTGCATAAGAAAGGTGATAACAGCTAGTGTGGTAATTATCGAGGCATTAGCTTGGCCTCTGTAGGTAGCAAAGTACTGAGTAATATATTACTTTTTAAACAGAGAGATGTTGTAGACAAAGTTATAAGAGAAGAACAGTGTGGTCTTAGATAGTGTATAGGATGTTTCGACTAGAGTTTCATACTAAGGTTAATAATTGCAAGGTCCCTGAGCTATTAAACACCTTTGGTCCTCAGTTTTATAGATTATGAGCAAGCGTTCGATTCTGTTGATAGAAGAGCTTTAGCGAAGTGCTTATCCTTGTATGGTGTACCAGACAAACACATTCAAGGGACTAGTGCTATGTATGAGAATAACACTGCTATGGTTAAGATAGAAAATGAGGTTAGCAGCTTGCTTTGCATTAAATCAGGATTTAAGTAGGGTTGTGTTCTATCCCCCGTTACATGGATCATTTTGATTGGTTTTTAGGAAAAGCAATGATAGAACACGGAATCTAATGGGCCTTTCTGGACTTGTTTTGATGGACTAGATTAAGGTGATGATTTAAGCATCCTAAATGAAAGTTTGATCAAAATTAATGAATCTTCAGAGATTTTCAGACGTCAGGATGCTAGAATAGGTTTGAATTTTAATTTTAAAAAGACTGAGTAGCTGATGCTTGGAATAAGTGAAGATGGAAAGGTGACTTTGGGTAACGAAAAGATTGATTAGCTGGAGAGCTTAGCTCATCTTGGTAGTATTATTAGTAAAGACAGTGGGAGCTGTAAAGATTTTAAAAGTAGTATAGCCAGGGCTTAAAGTTATTCGAAATATCCGAAGCTATAAATAGTTAGAAAGATAAGTCTGCAAACCAAGATTAGAACATTGGAAGGTACTGTAATGTTGTCTATTGAATAGGTTTATTGACCCAGGCTACCTACAAAAAAACATAACATGAAACTTCCATACAACATAATATAAAAATACTACATCTTCCTTCTCATAATAAAAAAGCAACATACTAAACTTCCAAAACACTTTAACTTCAAGAGTGGTCCACTAAAGTCTTGGCTTGGTTCACTTCACTGAGTCTTTGGCCGCGTTAAGGCCGCAGCTTTTCATACTTCTTTTCACTTCACTCTTTTTTTTACAGGTTTAGCTTCAGGGGTCCTCTTAAGCTTTCAAAACACTTTAACTTCAAGAGTGGTCCACTAAAGTCTTGGCTTGGTTCACTTCACTGAGTCTTTGGCCGCGTTGAGGCCGCAGCTTTTCATACTTCTTTTCACTTCACTCTTTTTTACAGGTTTAGCTTCAGGGGTCCTCTTACTATTCGACCATAACGCGTGCGTAGCTGCAATGGTGTTTCGCTGGTACCCTAGGGGCTGAGATACGGTGGCCGTCTCATTGGGGCTAGGGCTGGCCTGCTGACCGTCCCGCAGTGGCAATGGGGACATGAACAGGTCTGGCTGTGAAGCTGAGGGTGGTGACTCAATAGCCGTTTCTGTTGTTGGTGATGCTGCTTCATCGCTTGTCTCACTGACACGGCTCAAACCTTGCTGGTTTTGATGTGGACGGGCTGTGAGATGTTTACGGTTTCTCCTTAGCACGGAACCTTCGTTGGTACGCACCCGGTAGGATCGTGGCTGTCCTGCATGGGATAGCACAACAGCCTGACTCCATGGTCCGTCGGGTGTCTTCTGTACGTAAACTGCGTCTCCGGGGGTGAGTTGTTTCAGTGATCTAGCTGATTTGTCATGATACAGCTTTTGGCGTTTCTGCATTTCAGTTCTTCGTCGGGTAAACTGTGTGGTCGGAATGACTTTCTTCTTGAGGTGTTGTGCGGTGCACGGCAGGATGGATCTTAGCTGACGCGACATTAGGAGCTGGGCTGGGGACGTGAACCCGTCGACTGGTGTATTCCTATACTCTAGTATACCCAGAAAGGGGTCTTCTCCGTTTTCTGTCGCTTTCGTCATGATGTTTTTTGAGATTTGTACCGCCTTCTCGATCAGTCCGTTGGATTTTGGGTATCCTGGGCTGGACGTGGTTAGTGAGATTCCCCACGTCTTGGCAAAATCAGTGAATTCTCTCGATGTGAACTGAGGTCCGTTGTCTGACATTAGCTGAGAAGGTATGCCGTGTCGGGCGAAATGGGCCTTGAGTTTCGTGATGACTGCACTGGATGAGGTCGTCGGAAGCTTGTCGATTTCGAAAAAACGGCTGTGGTAGTCGACGGTTACCAAGAAACTGGCGCTTTTCCATTCGAAGAGATCGGTCGCAACCTTTTGCCACGGCAGCGTCTCGATGTTGTGGTTTATCATCGGTTCCTTTGAATTGCTTGGCATGTTGTTGGCGCATGTTTGGCACTTCGTTATGTACCGCTCGACGTCTGCGTTGAGTCCTGGCCAATATACCAACATTCTGGCTCGTTGTTTCGTTTTCTCGATTCCGAGATGGGCTGCGTGTAACTGCTGCAGTGTAGCTGCCTGCATATTCTTGGGGATGATCAGCCTTTCTCCTTTGAGTAGGATGCCTTTTTCGAAGGAGAGTTCATGCTGCAAGTTCCAGTATGCTAGGATGTTGGTTGGGCAGTCTTTTCTTGCACTCGGCCACCCCGCTTGGACCGTTTTGATCAGGGTACTCAGTTCTGAATCCTTTGTTGTTTCCACCCGGATCTCTTCGAGCTTCTGGTCACTGGCAGGTAGGTTTCGTACAACTTGGTGTACGTAGACATCTAGACTTTCTTCCAGTGTTGGATCTGCATCGCCCAGGTGTAGGCGGGATAGAGCATCGGCTACAGGAATTTCTGAGCCCGGTCGGAACTTCAGGCTAAGGTCATAAGGCTGGAGCTGGAGCATTAATCTCTGTACTCGGGGTGGGGCCTTGTGGATAGGGTTTGCCACCACCGTTTCGAGTGGGCGGTGGTCAGTAGTAACTTCGACATGCCGGCCATAGAGATAATGGTGGAAATGTTTGCAGCCAAATACGATGGCGTACAGCTCTTTTTCTAGCTGGGAATATTTCTGCTCTGTTTTGCTGAGCGATCTCGATGCATAAGCTGTGACTTTCCCCTCCGAGACCAGGTGTGCACCAAGTCCGTGGCTAGAGGCGTCAACTATGAGTTCCACGTTGTTACTCTTGTGGTTGAAGAACGGGGTGTTGGATACTATGGAGCTCTTCAAGTCTTCTAGGATCTGCGTGTGTTCCTCTTCCCAGCTGAACGGGTCTGCTTTAGTCAGGTCACGGAGTTTTTTGTTCTTTGTTGAGAGACTTGGAAAGTACTTGGCTAAGTAATTGATCATCCCAAGAAGTGTTTGGAGTTCTTCTCGGCATGATGGGCTTGGCATGTTGTTTATGGCATGGATCTTATCGGGGTCTGGCTGCATTCCTTCGGAGCTTATGACGTGTCCGAAGTACTTTACTCTGGATACTGAGAACTCGCACTTCTCTTCGTTGAATCGGATGCCCTTGACAAGGGCGCATTCCAATATTACTGCTAGACGTTCGTCGTGTTCTTCTTGGGTGTTGCCATACACGATCATGTCGTCAATGATGATTTCGAATCCTTCTAGGCCTTCGAAAGCGTCTTCCATTCGCCGCTGAAATTCATCTTGGGCTGAGATGATTCCGAAGGGCATTCGCTTGAAACGGTATCTCCTATAGATCGTGCTGAATGTCATGAGATAAGAAGAGTCGTCAGACAGCAGAATGGACCAGTAACCGGATCGGGCATCAAGTTTGGTGAATACTTTGGCTCCGTGTAGCTTCGAGGTGACATCGTCCAGAGTGGGAATCGGGTAGTGCGGTCGCTTGATGGACTTATTTAGATCAACTGGATCTATGCACAGTCTTATGGAGCCGTCCTTCTTTTCTACCATTACCATTGAGTTAACCCATTCGATCGGGGTCACTACTTTTTCTATGATACCTAGGCTTTCTAGGCGACTGAGCTCTGTCTTGAGCTTATCCTGCATAGCGGCGGGGACTCAACGGGCTGGGTAGACGGTTGGCGTAGCGTTATCCTTTAGGTGTATGTTGCATTCTCCGTCCAGCTTCCCAATTCCTCTGAATACTTCTTTGTACTTTTCCTTCAGGTGAGGTACTTGGGAGGTTGCTACGTCTATGTTTAGGACTAGCTTGATCAGGTCCAGGTTGAGGCTAGAACGGTAGCCAATGATTGGGGAGGATGAGGTCTCGACTACATAGAACTGCTGCGTGCTGCTCACGTTGTCTTTGTACCTACAGGATAGTTCACAGACTCCTGTTACTGGGATCCGTGCTCCACAATAGCTTGTGAGGTGCTTATTGGTGGGTTTCATGGTGGGCTTTGGCGTGATGAGGTCAAAATACTTCTTTGGGATGATATTCACCTGGGCTCCTGTGTCGATCTTAAATTGTACAGGGAACTGGTTGTTGATAGTAAGTGGAATAACTGCTTCGTCTTTGTTCTTACTTTGCTCGATGGAGTAAGGGAAAACAGTTTCGTCGCTGGGGTTTGTATCTGCGGCGTCTTCATCAACTACACCGACTGTCTTACTTCGACAGACCCTGGCAAAGTGGTTGGTCTTTTTGCATATGGAGCAGGTTTTCCCCTTTGCAGGACAGATGTGTGAGGGGGAGTATGTTCCGCCACAGAAGTAGCATGCTTTACTCTTGGAGCCGCTTGCTTCTGTTTGTTTGTTTCTACCACTGTTCCGGTTTTGGTAGCGGAATATAGCGTCGATCTCTTGTTTGATGGGGGCTGGTCTCGTTCCGTTGAATGTCTTGAGTTGAGCCTGGGTCGCTTCGTGGCTTCTGCACATAAAGGTTGCTTTATCTAGTGTGAGTTCATCACCTTCAGCCAAGAGCTTTTCACGCACGTTTTGGTTTTGGATTCCACATACAATTCGGTCCCGAACCATTTCATCTGGGTCGTAGTAGGAGCATGGTTTCACTAATGTCTTTAGATCTGTGATGTATTTTTCCACAGTCTCTGTGTCGTTTTGGTCTCACTTCTGGAACAGGTATCGTGCAAAAACTGTGTTCTTCTGAGGTGAAGCATATGCTTTGAATTTAGCGAGGTAAGGTTCAATTTTGTGCAGCTCTTCAGGCGTGATGCTGAAGGCGTTGAATATTTCCCGACCTTTTGCTCCAGCCCAGATGAGTAGGTAGGCACACAGTACTTTTTCTGTTTTGCCTGAAAGTGGCCCTGCAAACATCAGCTTAGCGTGTTCTTCAAAGCGGTCCCATTCTTCTGAAAGGGAGTTGACCTCCCAGTTTATTGATGGCTGAAGGACGTCCATTGTTATTTTGATCCCACTTCTGACACCATGTAATGTTGTCTATTGAATAGGTTTATTGACCCAGGCTACCTACAAAAAAACATAACATGAAACTTCCATACAACATAATATAAAAATACTACAGGTACAGTGATGACAGGGTCAAACATGGTTTTTAAGCATGGTTGCTCGTAAAAGTGGATTATCTAGACGTTTCCAGAGGAGTTGCCTACAAGTTGTTCTGGGTATTCGACTGACTGACTGTGTATCAAACAATAATCTGCACAAGAAGTTCAGTCCAATCTTACTTTCTTGGGCTATAATGAGAGAAAGAACTAATGAAAAATCAATTCCGTCTTATTTTTTCATGACAACATCGCTTTTGCTGTAGATATATTTGAAAAATAAACATGTTGCTAAAATAAATTTGAATTAACAGTACGATTTCAGTTTCTGTTTTCTATTAGTTATTATCCACTGTTTTCTAATACATGTAATCACCAAGCCTAGGGTGATTGTTTATGGAAGATTACATCAGGCTTGTAAAGAAATAAATTTGCAAACAACTAATCTGTCTATGGCAGGTAGGCTGTGAAGGAAAAGAAGAAAACATTGGTTCTTACCTAATATATTAACCACACTTGGTTCTTGCTCTGCAATGAAACCGGTTTTCTGTGTCCACTTGGAGATAATCAGCAAAGTCTAAGCAAGATAAGTAGTAACTAGGCTATGCAAGTATTTTTTAATTAAACATTTAATCAAACTGTTCACAGTAACAAAGTGTAGTAAGGAGCAACCTGGCTCTATAGTAAACGAAACTCTAAAAATTGGAATTTTGATGCTAGAAGATACATCAAAATAATTGGATTTTCATGCTGATTTTAAATATACAAGTTTCATCAAATTTAATCTCTGTCATCAAAAGTTACAAGCCTGAGAAAATTTACCTTATTTTGGAAAATAGGGAGAAACACCCCCTAAAAGTCATAGAATCTTAATGAAAATCACACCATTGCATTCAGCATATAAGAGAACCCTACAGCAAAAAATTTGAAGCCTCTTATCTACAAAAATGTGGAATTTTGTATTTTTTGCCAGAAGACAGGATCACAAGTGCATGTTTATTTGTTTTTTTTTTTCTTTTTCCCAGAGGTCATCATTTCAACCAAGTGGTCCTAGAATGTTGCAAGATGGCTAAACCTAATAGAAATGAAAAGTTCTAGTGCCCTTTTTAAGTGACCAAAAGATTGGAGGGCATCTATGCCCCCTCCCACACTCATTTTTCCCAAAGTCAACAGGTCAAAATTTTGAGATAGCCATTTTGTTCCTCTTAGTCAAAAACCATAATAACTATGTATTTGGGGATGACTTACTCCCCTACAGTCCCTGGGGGAGGGGCTGCAAGTTATAAACTTTGACCAGTGTTTATATACAGCAATGGTTATTGGGAAGTGTACAGATGTTTTCAGTTAAATTCTTTTGGTTTTGGGGGTTGTGTTGAGGGGAGGGGGCTATATGGGAATATCTTTCCTTGGAGGAATATGTTGTGGGGGAAGAGAAACTCAAGGAAAATGGTAGAGGATTTTCTAGAATTAATATAAAAAAAACAATGACAAAATAAATATGAAAAAGTTTTTTCAATTGAAAATAAGGAGTAGCATTAAAACTTAAAACAAACAGAGATTATTAAGCATATGAGGGGTTCTAAAAATACTATAGCATAAAGAGCGACGTATTTAGGAGGAAATTAAAACATCACTCTTTATGCTAAAGTATTTTTAGGAATTTCAACTACTTATTCTATGGCCTTTCTGATTCAGGGGTCATTCCTAAAGAATTGGGACAAAACTTAAGATTTAGTATAAAGAGCAAGGTATTAACAAGGGGACAAACCCCCTGATATACATAATAAAAATATAAGAATATAAAAGTTTTTTTATGTAAATTAATTCTCAAGTTACATATATTTTTTACTAATAAAAACGTTTGTAAAAAATTAAAAGTTCTACTTGCTTTTTTAAGTAATCAAAAAATTGGAGGGCAACTACACCTCCTTCCCCACTCCTTATTTCTCAAAATTGTCTGATTAAAATTAAGAGAAAGCCATTTAGCCAAATAGTGAATTAGTATGCAAACTTCATTTTAATAATTTATGTGTGGAGAGCCAAAATCAAACATGCATTAATTCAAAAACGTTCAGAAATTAAATAAAAAAACCTAGTTTTTTTTAACTGAAAGTAAGGAGCAACATTAAAACTTAAAACGAACAGAAATTACTCTGTATATGAAATGGGTTTTCCCCTTTGCAATCCCTTGCTCTTTATGCTAAAGTTTGACTCTTTGCCACAATTCTAATTTTTAAAACAATTAAAAACTTTAGCATAAAGAGTGAGGGATTGCAGAGGGGAAAACTTATTTCATATACATAGTAATTTCTGTTCGGTTTAAGTTTTAATGTTGCTCCTTACTTTCATTTAAAAAAACTAGTTTTTTTATTGAATATAGCCTATAGAGATGCTTTGGTTATGTATTTGATATAATGCATCCTGGGTGGCATGCAATCCATAATTCTCTGCATTGTTTGTGTAGGAAAAACAATAAAAGACCATAAAAACTAACCACTAAAATAAACAAGAACAAACCATAAAAAAAAACAAATGCTAAAATGAAATCAACATCAAGTTCTGGAATGTTTAACTTACTACAATTATCCATTGCTGCTGTGTCCTTTTGATAACCTTTATATTTGTGTTCTTCTTGAAGTTTTCACCTTAATGCTCTTAGCTTTGCATGCAGTTGTTATAGAATTAGTAGTGGTAAATGTAGCTGTGGTTGTGATAGTAATATTAGTTGTAGCATGCACATATTGCCTTTTGGTAAATTTATCTTCCCCTTTAAGCATTTTCTGAAAGTTCCAACTTAATACCCAAGTCTGCTCTTGCAATAGACTCTTTTGACGTTGTGTATGATTACACTGTCTGTTGATTTAGTTCAAACTTCTTCCCCCTCCCCCCCACAGTATTGTAAATGTAGTAGTGTGGTAATAGTAGTGGTGATAGTTTAGTAGGCCCTAGTAGTAGCATGCAAACATTGCCTTTTGTTCAATTGATCATTTACTGAAAGTTCCAAATTAGTAAACTCAGTCATTTCTGAGTTACACCCTTTTGACAACCTGTATATACATAGCCTTATGTGTTTGGTTTGTTTAACACTCCCCTAAATCTCTAAAAGGCTCACCTAAATACCCCTGTTTTTGTTGGAAAGTAAAGGTCAAACATTTATACCTTTCTCAATAGCATATACTTTATGTAAACAATGAAAAAATACCTAACTCACTGCCCTTGTTCTGAGGGCTGGTCATATAGACTTAAGAAAAGCCTTATTTAATTTGAAATTAGAAGTTCTAGTTCCTATTTTCACAGTGAAGGCTGGTTTTGGATATTTTGCTGGTTGTGGCGGCTGTTTGGATATTTCCATCCTGTGAAAAATAAAAATGCAATGCAAATATTTTGGCAATACCTCTGCTCAGCTTTCTTCAGTGCAATTTTTGACCATAGCCTCAAATTAGCTACAATATTTTTTAACTGTAGGAAAGATAAAGCAAATACCATACTGGGGAGTGGTGTTTGTAGGATCTACTGTTCTTGCAGCCACTTCTATATTCACATAACTCAACAACAATTAGGAGAACAGATGTTGGAAAACAGATCTTCAGTTGAAAAAGCCATGAAACTATGCCAAAGGCCCAAGATGTTTTATACCACCTTGGCCCAGCATATGTACAACAAGCCACACTATTTCATTTTGTATTAAGATATATCCATAATATGGTCATATGGTTCCAGACCTGTTAAGCAGTTGGCTTTTAAAAAGGTACTAATTAAATTGACCTTAGATTTAGTATCTGAAATTGCCATTTAATATCAGTTTTTTATTCAGGTATCCTTTTACCATATCAGCAGGGCCTATTTTCATTTTAGCAGTTGCTTTTCTATGGTTTGTTCTTATCCATTTTAGTGGTTATTTTTTATGGTCTTTTATTATTTTTCTATCTCTGCACTGAGGATGGCTGAGCAGAAGTTTTTGCCTAAAAAGTTGCATTGCCATTTTGCTGTTTTCCTGGCTGGAAATATCCTTGCTTTTTGTCCTGTTTGAGTATTGTCTCTACTTGCCATAGTTAGCCAGTGTGGTCTTGGAAATTGTTTTGACTATTAGATGTTGATTATATTACAATTGCTGCACTTGTTTTGCTGGGCCAAATTTCTATACTTTCAAACAATAATTGAAAAGAGCAACAACAACAAATATGATAAGATTGTTCATAAAAAATATAGGTGCATAAGAGCATGTTGACAATATTTTACTAAATTTTGTGAGCCAAATGTTTTGCTAAATTTCTTAAGAAGACAATTTTATTAAACAATGCCTCATTAATTGGTGATGAGCCTCTGTGCAAAAGTCTAGACAGCAAAGTAGCAATGCTACTTGGCAGTTTCAAATTTGTTGGTAGATTTTGTCTGAAAATACTATTTTTACATATAAGAACAATTTTTGCTCAAAGAAAAGCTGTCAAAACACAAGTTGTACTCTGCCTTGCAAAAAGTGGGGTAGTATTGTTGCAATGCTACTTGGCTGTTTTCATGGCCTAGTAAACTTTGTTGGTAGATTTTGTCTGAAAGTAGCAGTGCTTCCACTATCCTGGAATTTTGGGGATTTCCCCAAATATCAGTATTGTAAAAAAAAAAAAAATTGGTTTGCCAAAAATTCTCTTTCATTCAGGGTTGCCATTTGCTCTCTAGTTTTATCTGTATATTAAAGAAACAATTAGCTTAGACTCAGTGGAAAACAAGTGGTGGGTGACAGAATACATTAGAGTTAAACAGTTTGGAATATATATTTGCACATTAAGGGGGGGGGGGTTAGTTTATTTTATGTTAAGTTACCCACTTGTGTGCAAATGTATACCAAATTTGGTTCTGAAGTATTATATATTTCATCATGTTTTGGTATTTTTCATTAGGATTCCACTAGCTACACTTCTTGAGTGTTGGTGCTATAATGCAAGTACCTTTAAGTACCAATTAAAGGAATTGATGGTCTTGCCAGGAATCTTTGCCATTGGAAATTTTTTTGTTTTGCTTCATGTGGCATGTAAAAATTAAGTACTTTTCCACTTTCCCTGACAAATTATCTTCATATGAGTATTATCCTCATATGTATTCCCCTCCTCCTCCACTCACCCTTGCTACTCTGGTTCCCTCCCCCTATAATATTTTTGGTGGGCGTCCATGCTTGATTGAGTGGTTCAAGTGCAGTCTAGAATCTTTTTATAGCCTAGGAAAATTGTTTAGTAAATGAATGAAATTTTACTGAATAGATATTCTGCTCAAATTAAAGCATTGGAATTTTTTAAAATTCCTAGATCTACCTACACAACTTCTAATGCTTCAGCAACTATTAAAGCTGTATGAAGGCTAATCCTGAGATAAAAAAAAATTGTGGTAGAATTGGATTTGCCATTCAAATCTTTTCCTAAGTATAATTTTCTTACTGTCAAAATTGCAGCCCCTTCCTTCTGCTACTTGTAATGAGAAAAAATGAAACTATAAATCATTTCCTAATTCAGAGAATAGTTGGTTAAAACAAAAGAGATCCTAAAAAATAATCCATATAGAAGTTCTATATTAGCCTATAGCCAAAAGTAGAAATTTGTTATTATAATAGAATAGAATATAATATACTTATTCACTACAATAGCCATTGCTAGCATTAGCATGTCATGACAAAAATAATTTGTACCTTCAAAAACACTCACAGGAAAATATAAACAAACATTATATTAATCAAACATTAAATATTAATCATGTCAATATTATTAGAGATTGTTTCCCTGTAAAGTTTTATCTTATTTTCAGACCTATTTTTACAGACAATTGGTCTTTGTTTCTTACTCTGCTGCTTGGTTTCTGTATTTGAAGATAGATCAAATAGTTCACAGTAATGAATTATGAATAACTTGACCCAACAGGATCTAAAACTCTAAAAAACAGCAACTACAAAACAAAAAGAGCTGTTTTTGTTTTTGATATTCTTTTTTTATGGCACTTGGTATTAACCAAGTGACATATAGCAATTGCAAATTCTGTAGGTCTGTCAGTCTGTCAGTCCTGGTTTTGTTACTTTAGGCCCTTCCAGGTAAGCTAGAACAATGAAATTTGGCAGGCTTATATCAGGGACCGGACCAGGTTAAATTAGAAATAGTCGTTTTCTCGATTTGACGATCTGGGAGGGGGGGCTGTTTAATTCGGAAAAAATGAAGTATTTTTAACTTATGAATGGTTGATCAGATCTTAATTAAATTTGAAGTTTGGAAGGATATTGTGTCTCAGAGCTGTTATTTTAAATCCCGACTGGGTCTGGTGACATTGGGGGGAGGGAGTTGGGAGGGAGAACGGATCCGCTCTCTTTGGGTTAGTTGGGGGGGGGGGGGTTAATTCTGAAAAATTAGAAAAAAATGAGGTATTTTTAACTTACGAATGGGTGATCGGATCTCAATGAAATTTGACATTTAGAAGGATATCGTGTCTTGAATCTCTTATTTTAAATCCCGACCGGATCTGGTGACATTGGGGGGGGGGGAACCTAAAATCATGGAAAACGCTTAGATTGGAGGGATTGGGATGAAACTGGGTGGGAAAAATAAGCAGAAGTCTTAGATACATGATTGACATAATTGGAACGGATCCGCTCTATTGGGGGGGGGGGGGTAATTCTGAAAAATTAGAAAAAATGACGTATTTTTAACTTACAAAGGAGTGATTGGATCTTCATGAAACTTCATATTTAGAAGGACCTTGTAACTCTGATCTCTTATTTTAAATCTCAACCGGATCAAGCGTAATTGGGGGGGGGGTCAGTTGGGGGGACTGGAAATCTTAGAAAATACATCAAGCGGTGAGATCAGGATGAAACTGGATGGGGAGAATAGAAACCTGTCTAAGATACATGACTGACATAACCGACCTGGATCTGCTCTCTTTGGTGGAGTTGGGGGGGGGATAATTTGGAAAAATGAGGTATTTGTAACTTACGAAAGGGTGACCAGAATGAAATTTGATATTTAGAAGGATCTTGTGCTTTAACGCTCTAATTTTAAATTCCGACCAGATCCTGTGACATTGGGGGCAGTTGGAGGGAGAAACCGGAATTCTTGGAAAACATGAAAATTGGGGTATTTTTATCTTACGAATAGGTGATCGGATCTTAATGAAACTTGATATACATATATAGAAGGATCATATGTCTCAGACGCTCCATTTTCGACTCGAATTGGATCCGGGGACATAGGGGGCTGGAGGAGGGAAACAGAAATCTTGGAAAATGCTGAGAGTGGAGAGATTGGAATGAAACTTGATCGAAAGAATAAGCACAAGTTCTAGTTACGGGATTGACATAATTGGAACGGATCTGTTCTCTTTGGAGGAGCTAGGGGGGGGGGGGTGTTTGTTAATTTGGAAAAATCAAAAAAATTGAGGTATTTTTAACTTAAGAACGGGTGACTGGATCTTAATGAAATTTGATATTTAGAAGGAATTCATGTCTCAGAGCTCTTATTTCAGATTCCGATCAGATCTGTTGACATTGGGGGGAGTTGGAGGGGGAAATCTTCCCCAAGTTGCTTACTAAATTTTCTTGATACTAAGCCTCTTGATACTTTTCTTAATATTTCTTGATACTAAATATTCAATTATCTTGAAAAACAAAATAATTTGCTTGATTTTATGTTCTGGATATAGTGCATCTTTTTTTTAATAAAATACAGCTATTGCAGCAATATTAAAAGGATGGGGGATCACTTTATGTCTGTTACATAGCCAGAGGATTTCCTCATACTTGATAAACTTGGGACTTGAATAATCTTAGGGTAAAGGTTGCTCTTAGTAAAAAAAGACACTACCATCTTTCTTCCAAGTAGGTGATCTGAAGAACAGAGTTTAATAATATCTGAATAATTTGATAGACAAAGGAACCAGGGTATACAGGGTATAACTCTACTTCTAGAACAGCTTTAATATAAATTTGATTCAAATCTGATAACGCCTTGAGTTTGATAAGCTTTTCGAGGTCAAATTTCAGCATTAGTACCTAAAAATCTTAGAAATTTATTCACTCTTAGGCTGTTCTCACTAGACTATCTTTACATATGTCCTTGTTTTCTTATCTTGTTTTCTAAGAACAATCTAGTCAAACAAAGGAGACAGCTATGCAGAAACACATGTCTGCAAATTCATTCAGATTACCACTATTTTGAACAGAAATGAAAATGGAAGAAACCAAAACTAAAGGAAAATAAGATTGAACTTACCGTACCTCCAGAAAAATACTGTCGACGAAAAACGAGCCATAAAAAGAAATGATTAATTTTAAATCTAGTAAATAGATTGAAATTGATACAGTGCACAGTTCATGGAGAATTACTAAGAACAATTTTCCCTGTAAAACAATAGATAATATTTTTACTTAAAATCATTTTATATTAATCTGTCCTATCTCCCTACTTCAGGGCACTGAACAAAACCAATTTAGTGATTTCGTCTTCTTGTATCCTTGCAAATCTATTGGTATACCTTCATTCATGATACAATAATTAAACTTAAATCAATTTGTTCTTTGTGCATACATTAAGCACACAATATCTAAATCTAAGCACTTCAAGATTACCAAGTTTGTGAACATTAGGCTATATCAACTAAGTCATCATTTTAAGCTCTGAACTTCTACAAATCTTATCTCTATGTTTCTCTTGCCATTAAAAAACAAATGGGATCTGACCTTCCAACATTGGACTTATGAAATTTCTTTTATGCAGGATACCAATATTCTCCTGTCAATTGTTGCAGTTTAAGAGGATATCTTTACAAATCTCTGTCTTGTAAAATAGCCTTTTCCGCCCCTCCTACTCTGAAACTATTAACTAAAAGGAAATGAACCACTGACTAATGGAACACAAATTTCTTGGTTTTTGGGGTATTTTGTGGTTAAGGGTAAGGAAATTATGACTTCATCCTTCCCCCCTCCTGTCACTCTATTAGAATGTACACATTTACAATGTTCACAGGATTTTAAAACTGCGGGCAAATACAAAACCTTTTGTAATTTTTTTCTTTCGGAATTTACTATTTTTTCCCTCTTTTGCAGTGTGAGTTTTGTTCAATACTTATTTTGGTTAGAAGAAGAAAGTGACGGCTCCTCTGAAAATCCACAATATGGCTGAACAAATTCCCTCTTTTGAGTTCGTTGCTATTAAGCAGGGTAAGTTTGGCTTTGGTCAATTTAGCTTTATTTTTGAGTTTCTAATAGTTTTTCATGCTTCACTGAAGAAAAATGGCATTAGCCTTTAGGGAGTGTGAGAGGACTAGAATATTTTTCTTCCTTGTGGTTTTAAAATATGGGAATATTTTTCTTCCTTTTTTGATTTGAAATTTGACTACATTATTCCTTTAAGTCAAGTTTTCTCTAGCTTTCATATATTCATTTATAGTAGGTTCTGTTTATTTATGTTTAACATGTTATATGGTTTTATTTCTGTCCTTTTTCTTTCAGTCCTGCTATTTACTTTCCTTTGATTCATTTTAAATTACGAAGTTGTTTACTTTGCCTTTTAGTTTTAGAGTCCATACTGCTGTCTAGCGGTGGTTTTTTCTCTATACATTTCTAAAGCCCATACAAAATAAGTGGTGGGTATTTCATGGTTTTAGGTTGACATTAAGGAATATAATCCCTGGCCAATGTCCTGGAAACGAAGGGCTCGAGTTGTTACGGCATTGTGAGATCCCCAGAAAACAGTCCCTGTTACCATGGCCTCTTAATGGAACTTTCACAAACTTTCAAATAGTTTGTAGAATAACTCTAAAATCCGGAATTTTGATACAAATAGGTGCATTAAAAGTATCGGACTCTTATGCTGATTCTATAATATATATATATATATATATGTACAAATAATTTGTTGAAAAGAAAATACATTTAAATGATTCTTCTGGATGTGGTAATGCCACCAAACAGTACGCTAGTTACATTTAAAGACTAGTTGTCTCACGGCAAAGTTTCTGCGAAAATGTTTGCTACTCGGCTGCATCTATGAGTTGCTGGAGATTTGCCATCGGGAAACAAGCTAAATAATGAAATTTTTCAGATAAAAGTGGAACTACTTCCTAATTTATGATTTTCTGGTTTAAGGTAGGTGTAAATAATGAATGTTTTTATTTCAGAGATTAAAGCTGAAGAAGAGATCTTCCGCACAACCGATTCTACCTCTTCGTTGGATCGTGAAGACCCCAAGACGACCTTTTCTTTCTCTCTAGTAGAGGTTAAGGAAGACCCTGAATTGGCTCAAATAGCTAATAATGACGAAGGTATAACTACGTGCGAGAGAAAAATTTACAACCACAACCACTCATACCAACCACTCATACCAACCACTACAGACGCAACCACTTTTTCAAGTAGAAACCTTCGGAAAAAAGTTCTTTTGGTGTGCCACCTTGTCATATAATCCTTTATGGGATACCAAGTAAAACCGTATTGAACTTGGATCTTCGAAAAGCAATAAAGATCTTTGCCGATTTCGGTTGGAAACAGATATAGAAAAATTCTTGTAAGACCATAAAAACTTTGCGTATACTAACAAAATAATCAAGTAATCCGAATAATCTTGACGATTAGACTCCAGTGCTAATTATAGCCGAGCTAGGTGTATGTGGTATTACGTTTCTTATTTTAGACTTTTTGTTCTAAGGGATAATCTTTTGTTGATTGTTACTAGTCTTATTTTAATAGCTTGTTCTTTCTCTCATACCATCTTTTGTTTTATTTGTTGTCTGAGAAACAGTACTACAGTCTAGGTTTATTGTATCTCCCTGTGTTTTGTTTCCCTACGATTTAGCCTTCTGAAAGTTATTTACAGTAAGTTTATGCTCATGCCGTAGCAGGGTCATTACGAATGATATAAACTTGTACATAAACTTTTTAATGCATGTATAAGTTGTTACTGGTATAAACTCTTACCTAAATGTACCGGTACTCATCTTACAGTTAACGCGGCCAATATGAAAAGCTATTTACTCATGTTTACGGTAGTTTTTTTCGCTTTGATTTCTGTGTAACGTCCTTGTCTTAAATGTCCTTTTGTCTTAAGTTAAAAAAAAAAGAAAAAAGGTGTCACTGTCTCACTGCATTCTTAACGAAAAAAGACAACTTTTCCTGTTGCTGAATATGGGGGGGGGCTTTAATTCCTCTAAATTGGATTTTCGACTATGGTGATTCAAGCGGCACAGTGTATTTATCTTGATCCAAGATCATTTTGAAGGGTTTCAGGCTATTCTTGTGATCTTTTTAAATTATTTCTTCGCAAACTATTATAAAGATTAATCGAAATACTAGTTACCATTTCCAAATCAGCTGTAAATGACGATTCTTTCTAACCTAGCAGTTTTATTTCAAATAGATGTTTTAAGTTTTTGATTACTTAAATAATCAATAATTTATAGAAATTATTATTAAATAAATAATAATTTGATAGAGCGTTGTTTCCTAGGTTACAGCAGACGCTGCATAATTAGGAAAGAGATCAAAAAAGTTTGTGCCAAGTGTTACTTGTTCCATGAGAGACCCTCTCCTAGAATAATGGAGAATATCAAAACACTGGTACGTTCTAATCTTAGCTTCTCACTACCAAAAATACCACTTTATTACTAAAGATTCAGCCTCAACCTCAACATTCGAAATTTAAACAGCACAACTACTTTGGGGCCTAAACCGTTCTAGTAACGGTTTAATTCTCTTCAATCTGATCACCATGTCTAAAAATTTCTTGTCGGTTTCTAAATGACTTTCAGTCCTTAAATTATGTTTGTTTAAAGTTAGTTGAATTTGAGGTTTTCGTTTGAATAGATTTGACAACCTGGAAAGAAACTAATTATAAACAGGTACTTCTGTGTCATGGTAGATTTGGATTTATAAAGTTTAAACTAACTTATATTTTAGGTATTCAAGCTCCAATCCAATTTTGCAAAATCGAGTCGATGGAAGCACAGTCGTCTTCTATAAGTAAAAGATGCCATCAGTGCCATTTATGCAACAAGCAATTTTTTAATAGTTATAGTCTAAACATACATCAAAGAACTCACACTGGAGAGAAACCCTACAGCTGTGATATATGTGAAAAAAAGTTTTCTCTGATATCAAGTTTAAATAAACACCATAGAATTCATACCGGAGATAAACCTTATGTGTGTGCCTTGTGCGAGAAAAGGTTTTCATCTAGTTCTGATTTGAGTAAACATCGAAGAGTGCATACAGGGGAAAAACCCTACAAATGTGATATCTGCAATAATCTGTTTACTTTGGCTTCAAGTTTAAGTAAACATCAAAGGATACACACCGGGGATAAACCGTTCGGGTGTTCCATATGCGAAAAAAAATTTTCTACTAGTTCTGATTTGAGTAGACATAAAAACACTCATACGGGAGAAAAACCCTACAAATGCAGCGTGTGTGAAAAAAAGTATTCCGACAATTCTTCACTGAGGAAACATCAAAGAACACATACAGGGGATAAACCGCACGTGTGTGCCATATGCGATAAAAGGTTTTCTACCAGTTCTGATTTGAGAAGGCATCAAAATACTCACACAGGGGAAAAGCCCTACACCTGTGGCCTCTGTGAAAAGAAGTATTCTGACACTTCTTCTTTGAGAAGACACCAGAGTGTACACGAAGGGGGAAACCCATAACCACCAAGTATATGTGAAATTATTTTTTGTGGAACACCGAAAGAAAATCACTTGTGACGTAATGACCGGAAAATGATCCAACAGCCGCTTAATATACTAACTTTGTTTAATATTGTTTATTTTATGATACTAATTATTTTGTTACATGAACATGTATTATGTCAATTACTAATTAATTTATAATGGAGAATAACTAATAAAATTTACGTATAATTATTAGCTAAAATTGTCAATCGACTTAAATTTAGAATTGTTATAATTATATGTAATATGTTAATTTATTATTATTATACTAATTTAATTATTGCATGTGTTTTGTAATTAATTTATCGTTTTATTTCTCTCTCGTTCTTTCCTAAGAAATAGTTTTTTTTTGTCTGTTGATGATTCTGTTTGCTTCTGATAGCGTAAATTACATTGTTTGCTGCTGTGTATTTTAGTTCGCTCTACAAACTCTTGCTATTGGAGACTAAACTGACATATTTTCTATTTATTTTTTAATAAACTTTCTCCATTTGAAAAAAGAAGCTTCCTTTCTTTGACGTCGTTCCAAAATTCAGCATATATATTAAATGTTCTTTTGTCCGAGTTGATGTAGCTCTATATTAAGATCTTTAATGGAACTGCTGTAAAAAAAAACAAAAAAAAAAAACAAAACATAGTGATAATCCTGATAATATAAAAAATAAAAATTGGAAGTACCAAGATCAGTAAAAAAAGAAATCTGGTTGTTTGAGTGTGTTGAGTGGAAATTTACTCAACCACACATAAATTAAATCACTAGAAAAGTTTATAATTCCATTTTACTGAAAAATATCTCCCATTCTCAGGTGAGCAGTTCTTGATATATGCCGTATTTTGGTTGTATAACTAAAAGACGTCACCAGTGCCATATGTGCAATCAGAGATTTTTGAGCAATTTGTGTCTGGATGTATGTCAAACGACTCACATTGTAGAGAAATCCTGCTGCTGGGGTTCATCAGAATTTTTTTTTTCCTCTCTCTATTTCTCTTCCTTTCTCTCAGGTTTTAATAAGGAACACAGAATTATTAGTGGAGATAAACTTTACCAGTTTGCCTTACGCGAGACGCTGAAGTGATTCCCGCAAGCTAATTCTTTTTTCAAGCCCTTTCAGTTTGTAAATGCAAAGGTGACCCTGAGTACTGAGAAAAGCAGTATCCCATCTCTTGGTGTCGTAGGTAACCGATTTACAAGTCTAATACCAAAACTCACAGATATTGACTTCCAGTTGCACAAGCTGCCATATGTTTTCAGTTCTAAGATTCGAACAAAATGGCCAAACGCTTGATGTAGAAAAAATATGCAAAACAAGAAACTTCGCTGAGTTTTTCCATGCCTGGCTGAGCTCACCAAGAGGGAACTTTCCATCGTGCATTTTAAAATAGACAAAGAAATGGATGAGTAATTTCAAAACTTAAAAAAGAAAAGTTTATTGAAGAATGGAAGCATTGAAGTCCCCTTGTCAAAAATTTATATCTAGGAACAAAAGATAAATTTCCTCCAATTATGTCCCCACAGACAATCAGAGAAGGTTCCACAATTTCGAGAACCTCTATTCAGCCCATCTGACTCATGTTCAAGAACACAAATCTGGAAACAAGGATGAAAAAGATTAATGAAGTATGAACTGCATTTTTTCCTCCTTTTCTGTGGGAAGGAAAATTTTGATGGTGAGGCAAGACGCTATGTTTTCAAAGACTGTTAACTGCTTTGAGCAGGAAGAAAACTTGTTGCATAAACGGAATTTTAACATACGACTCAAATTTTGAACCAAGATTCTTCCATTGAATGTAAAAACGTATCTTCTGTTATTTCGTATTTTACTTTGTCTGTTTTTATGGCACTTGGTATATACCAAGGATCTTGGTTCCTTGGTAATGGTTAATTTAGAAAAATTTTAAAAATGTGGTATTTCTAACTTACGAACGGGTGATCGGATCATAATCAAATTTGATATTTAGAAGGATATTTTGTCTCAGAGCTCTTATTTTAAATCTCGACCGGATCCGGAGACATTGGGGGAGTCAGAGGAGGAAACTTAAAATCTTAGAAAACACCTAAGAGTGGAGGGATCGGGGTGAAATTTGATGGGAAAAATAAGCACAAATTCTTAGATACGTGATTGACATAACCGGAACGCATCCACTCTCTTGGGGGGTGGGTGTAATTCGGCAAAATCAAAAAAATAAAATATTTTTAACTTATGAACCAGTGATGGGATCTTAATTGAATTTGATATTTAGGAGGACTTCGTAACTCAGACCTCTTATTTTTAATCCCGACCAGATCCAATGTCATTGGGGGGAGCCAAAAATCTTGTAAAACGTTCAGAGTGGAAAGATGGGGATGAAACTTGGTGGGAAAATTAAACACAAGATCATAGATACGTGACGGGCATAACTGGACCGGATCTACTCTCTTTGGGGGAGCTGATGAAGGGGACCCAATTTGGAAAAATTAGAAAAATGAGGTAATTTTATCTTACGAACGGGTGATTGGATCTTAATAAATACGACCGGATCCGATGACATTGAGGGAGTTGGAGGGGGAAACCGTAAATCTTGAAAAACGCTTAGAGTGTATAGATCGGGAGGAAACTTGATAGGAAAAATAAGCAAATGTCCTAGATACGTTATCGACACAACCGGATCGTATCCACTCTCTTTGCGGCATTGGCTAGTTTGGACACTTCCAGATAAGCTAGGACGATGGAAGTTGGCAGGCGAATCAGGGACCAGACTAGATTAAATTAAAAATTGTCTAATCCGATTCGACCATCTGGAGGGGAGAGCGAGCGAACAAGATAGTTGAGAAGAATTTTAATTACCGATAAAACAAATGATTGTTCGTCTTAAGTATGGTTTGTGGTCTAAGGATATGATTTTCGCTTATGGTGCAAGAGGTCTCAGGCTCGAATCCTGGACTACCCCAATTTTCACATCAAGAAGGCCCGAAACTACATACGTGATCAATACAGCAGTCGCTGGAAGTTGGTAGGCAT
Source organism: Artemia franciscana (assembly GCF_032884065.1). NCBI lineage: Eukaryota > Metazoa > Arthropoda > Branchiopoda > Anostraca > Artemiidae > Artemia > Artemia franciscana. Next base: position 47,911,951 of record NC_088873.1, read on the forward strand.
ATCAGGGGCCCGACCAGAATAATTAGAAATTGTCACTTCCCAGATTTGACCATCTGGGGGGGGGGGACAGAAGGAAGGTTAATTCGGAAAAATTAGACAAAATGAGGTATTTTTAACTTACGAACGAGAACTCTTATTTTAAATCGTGACCGGATCCGGTGACGTTTAGGGGAATTAGAGGATGAAAACAGAAATGTGAGCTAGCCAAGACATTACCATAGATATTACCTTGTTGCTTTACAGTATTTGATTGACATTTGATAGGTTTGTTACTACTCCCTGTCATTTTTTTCATGGTGTGAAAAAAAATAGCTAGATGGGAGTTTATCTCTTGATAAGGAAATTTGAAATGTATTGTCACATGTATTCTGGAATGTGCGGATTTTATGAAAAGCCTCTCTAGGCGTGCACACTGGTATTTGGATTAAAATATTACAGAGCAGGTTATTATTATATTGAAAATCAATTTTTGCATGTTAGAGTGCATTTCTTCAAGGTACACTTACTTGCTGTAGTCTTATTAGCCCAGTCAGGAACACACGATTTCTTGGAGCCTTTCTTCATTAAGATGCCAGAATCTCCTTTAATATGGTGGTAATTAAAAATCAAGTAAAACTATGATTTTGTTCCGCATCTCTAAAAGTTGTTTGGCATCTCTAAAATTTGCTGGAGTTTCACTTAAGCCTATTTTTTTTTTTCAGTTTTGTCTTCACTCTTGCCATGCTCTCATCTTATTAGTATTTTCTTTTTCAATCTTGTCACACTAATTGTGTTTCTTTTAGTCTTGTCCACTGACATGGGTATTGCTACTGTTTGATGAGACTGTCTATTCTGTGACTTGATAGTTAGTGTAGTTTGGCTATCAGTTTCCATGTCCATTTGTCCCAGTGACAAAAATCACAGCTTAGATACAATATACAGTTATGAACACTTGGCTTGTTTTTGGGATATGGTACACATTAGCAATGCCAGTGCCTAGAAACAGGAAACTGGTATTGGTATCTAATTGCTAACAGGAAACTGGTATTGGTAGCCTATCTAAGCTATGTATGCAACAAAACAAAATTTTCATTCCTGCCTATGGTGTTGTAGTACAATCTACATGTCAGAGCACAGGATTAGAGTTGGCATCAAGTTCAAAGCTCTGTAACAAAGGCTTCTCATGGGCAAGATAGGAGTTTTCATAACTGTATTGATATCTAAGCTGTGACAAGAAAAAAAACTTAGAAAAGAAGTAACAAGACTAGATAAAAAAAAAATATTTTTTTTTGGTGCTAATGTTTTGAAAATTAAAAGCATAGCATTGAAGGATACTTTTTCAATAGAAACTGCAACACCAAAGATAACCAGCCAGGCTTTTTTTCGGCAAGTTGAACATGTGGGAAGAAACAGTTAGTTGTTCATTTTCCTCTTCACAGTGAGATTTGGGTAAAGGTATGATTTGGCTCAAATAGCAGTATTCAAATTCTACTTTCCACAAGAAGTGTTTCAAGTAATGATGGGATTGCCTTGTTAGTACTTTTTATGGCACTTGATATTTACCAAGTGACATATAGCAACTGCAATTAGTCTGTCTGTCCTGATTTTGCTAGTTTGGGCATTTCCAGATAAGCTAGGACAATGAAATTTTGCAGGCATATCAGGAACCAAATCAGATTAAATTAGAAATAGTCATTTCTTTGGTTCAACCTTGATTTGACCATCTGGGGGAGGAGTGGGGGGATGGTTAACTTGGAAAATTAGAAAACATGAGGTATTTTCAACTTATGAACAGGTATCATGTCTCACAGCTCTTATCTTAAATCCTGACCATGTCCAATGACAGTGGAGGGGGCAACCAGAAATATTGGAAAACGTTTAGAGTGTAAAGATCAGGATGAAACTTGGTGGGAAGAATAACCAAATATCCTAGATACATTATTGGCATAACTGGACCAGATCTGCTCTCTTGGGGTAGTTTTGGAGATTTACTAGTTTGGGCACTTCCAGATAAGCTAGGACAGTCAAAGCTGGCAATCATATCAGGGACCAGACTAGATTAAATTAGAAATAGTCTCTTTACAATTCGACCATCTAGGGGGGGGGGGAGCAAGCAAACAAGATAGTTGAGAAGAATTTTATTTGTTGATAAAGCAAATGATTGTTTTTCTTAAGTATGGCTTTTGGTCTTGGGGTATGATTTTTGCTTAGTGTATGAGAGGTCTCAGGTTTGACCAGTTTTTACATGAAGAAGACCAGAACTAAATACGTGATCAATATAGCAAATATGTGATCAATATTCTTTTGGTCTGTCTGTCCGGATTTTGCTAGTTTGGGCATTTCAAGATAAGCTAGGACAATGAAATTTGGCAGGTGTATCAGGAACCAAATCAGATTAAATTAGAAATAGTCATTTCTTTGATTCAGCCATCAATGAAATTTGGCAGGTGTATCAGGAACCAAATTAGATTAAATTAGAAATAGTTGTTTCCTGAATTTGACCATCTGGGGGAGGAGTGGGGGGACAGTTAACTGAAATTTGGCAGGTGTATCAGGAACCAAATTAGATTAAATTAGAAATAGTCATTTCCTGAATTCAACCATCTGGGGGAAGAGTGGGGGATGGTTAATTTGGAAGATTAGAAAAAATCAGGTATTTTTAACTTATGAATGGGTATTCTGTCTCAGAGCTCTTATTTTAAATCCCAGCCGTATCAGATGATGTTGGGGGGAGTTGGAGGGGAAACCAGAAATATTGGAAAAGGTTTAGAGTGTAAAGATCAGGATGAAACTTGGTGGGAAGAATAAAAAAAACCTAGATACACTATTGACATAACCAGACCAGATCCACTCTCTTTAGGGTAGTTGTGGGGATTTACTAGTTTGGGCACTTCCAGATAAGCTAGGACAAAGAAATCTGGCAAGCATATCAGGGACCAGACTAGATTAAATTAGAAATAGTCTCTTTCACAATTTGACCATCTGGGGGGGGGGGGGAGCGAGCAAACAAGATAGTTGATAAGTATTTTATTTGTCAATAAAGCAAGTCATTCTTCTTCCTAAGTATGACTTTCAGTCTTAGGGTAAGATTTTCGCTTAGCATATGAAAGGTCTCAGGTTTGAATCTCGGACCACCCCAATTTTTACATGAAGAAGACCCAAAACTAAATATGTGATCAATATAGCAATTGTTGAAAATTGGCAGGCATATCAGGGACCCGACCAGATTAAATTAGAAATAGTCTCTTTGCAAATTTGACCATCTGGGGGGATTGGAAGGACAGTTAACTCGGAAAAACTAGAAAAAATGAGGTATTTATAACTTACGAATGGGTTATCAGATCTTAATGAAATTTGATATTTAGAAGGACCTCGTGTCTCAGAGCTCTTATTTAAATTCTCGACCAGATCCGGTAACATTGGGGGATGAGAGTTGAAGGGGGAAACCGGAAATCTTGGAAAACACTCACAGTGGAGATCATAGTGAAACATAGTGGGACAAAGCTCTAGGCTCTTCCAACCTCGTCACAAGTGCCATATGAGCTCTTGGCTCTTGTTAAAATAGAAAAATGATCACCACAGAATTCGGAAGTTTAAATTCGTATACCATACAGTTTTTTTTTTATAAATAAACACAGGTTTGGCAACAAGACTAGCCTTCTGAAATTTGAAAAATGTTCAGATGAATTCAACTTTAGCACTAGCCTTAGGATTCTGCCATATCTTGTTTGAAATGAGTCTTGAACTGGCCCATTTTTGCAATAAATCATATCTTAGAATTGTAGTAATCTTGATGATTAATGCTTGTGATAAGGTACTAACTAATTGTCTAACAAAACCAAAAAGAAACTGTAAAATACAGAAAATTAACAAAACAAAAAGAAATATATTGGCGAGTATGAAAAAGGAATGGTTAATTATTTTACCACTTAATTTAGTATAATTTTATGTCTTTTAGGTACTGTTGGCTGCTGTTTGGCTTTGAGAAAGTAGCTTCCCAAGTCTACCCTAGATACTTTATCTCATATTTTGAAAATGACACAACAATCCAACTCCTTTGAGCTAATTTGTTTCAAGAAGGGTAAGTCTAGAATTTTTTCCTTTTGACGCTATAGTTATTAATTGAGGAAAATTAATTGTCATCGGCTGTTCAACTGGTCAAGTAATTACCATTGGGCTTCAACTGTCAATCCACCATGATTCATTGATGACGCTCTGTTCGATTTTTTCAGTTTTCAAAACATAATTCTTTTAGTAGCCTATCCTTTAGAGCGTAATAGCCTTGAATTTTGATATTTTGGATAAATAAACATTTATAAGATATAGTTGAAACGGTGTGTAAATGTAAATGAATGTTGTGTCAGTCATTTTGAAAATAATTTTCCTAAATTAAAGTTGTAAACAGTTTTTCTCCAAGTCCATCATTTTTACAGGCAAGAAAATCAGTGGAGTGCTAATTTTCTGAAGAAAAATATCAAACTTTTTTGAGAAATTGATTTAAAAACTTTTTCAACCAAAAAGTTTCAAAGAAATGTAAAGAGCTCCATTAAGCTAAGAATGAGCAAAAATAAAGTCAATTAATTTTCCAAGCATGAAACTACCACACATCACTATCAATAAATAAAATGAAACTCTAAACGAACAGAGATTAGCATGAGTAGGGCTGATAACCCTCATGTCTTCTCAAGACCAGAACATAATTTGCGCTTTACTGAAAACAAATATATTTGAAATGTTTTCACTTTTCTTACTTTCATAAATAAAAAATTATTAAAACTTTATGAAATAAATATCAGTATGTATCAGTTAAAATTACGATCCAAGGTCATTTGTTTTTTGTTTTGTTTTTTTAGTAAAGCACAAATTGTGTTCTGAATGTAACATAGCTGAAAATATGATAGCTGATGAATATAACATGGGAAAAACAAGAAAATCACTGCCTCAAAATTTTGACTGGATGTGTTTTGAAAATGAATGGGCTTGAGAGAAGGGCTGCTTGTACTCCAATCTCTTGTTATTCTTAAAAAGGGCATATAATCATCATATTATTCTTTAGCTCTAGGTCATGAGGTGTCAAATCAGCAATTTCAATTAAGTGGTGAAATCTTTGCATGAGTTCAATACCTGCTTCGTGTTATTTCTTCAGAGAGACATACATTTTATATGATTTGTATTGTCTTGGTATTCGTTGTGAGTTTCACTATTGCTTCTCTTCTAATCATTGACTTCGTTTTATATTTGATGTGATCATTGCTGTCATGTGTCTTCCAACCGTAATTTTTGTCGTTCATATCCGTTTATCATTACCTCAAATATTTTATTTCATGCCTTTGGTTTAGTAGTTTGAATTCGCCAACCATCTTGAATAATTTCTTAAGACATCACAGATACTAAAAACGTCTATTCCTGCTTCTAAGACCAAATCAGTGTTCATATTTTCTGTTTGCAACGTCAATGTGACTCTTGCTGTCTTTGTTCATGTCTGTTGCTTTAGATGATGCGATTCTTTGCTTGTTTCCTAATCACATTTATTTGTGATTCATTTTTATTAAGCATCCCCTTAAATCTTATTTTTGTGCCTTTTTGTTTAGCTTTTTGGATGCGTCTTGTCACGTTGGATGGTCCAGGCCATTGAACAAAAATTCCTTCTTATTGTTCAAATGACGTATCATTCTCAATCATTGTAAGTTAAATTGGGTCATATTATTAGCACTTTATTTAAGCAAATGGATATTGAATCAGAGATAGTGCCTTTGTAAAATTACAACTTTGTTTTCTTAGTTTTTCCCCCATGCCTTCCCTTATATATGACTTTCCATGCTAGCCTTACAGCACCTGATCTTTCCATTAAATCAACCATCACTCGCTCACACGTTTCTCGGTCAACTTTGTTGACCATCTGTTTTATTTCTTGTTTGATACAAGGTTCGTTTTCGTAAACTCCTGAACTTTACCCTCATAGGGAAAAGTCACAAGGTGTCAGGTCACAAGATCATTGTGCATAGGTTTGATTTCCTCATAACGAGAATAGTCTGCCTGAGCAAATTTCATGCAGCAGAGCAATTGTGTCTCATGAAGTGTTACAAGTTTCGATGTCTGGTTGAAATCAGGAATTTTTGATGATTGTTTGATCCAACCAGGGCCAAGGGAAATTAGTGAACATGGCACGATAACGAACTCGGTTCACTGCGACTGTCCTCCCTTCGTCATTAAAAAAAGGACTGATCCCTCACTCCAGACTCTAACTCGCTGAGTAATCACTCAGTAACTCTTAACTAACTCTCACTCCAGACTCTAAACCCTCACTCCAGATTGCTCGACAAGCCGTAGCTTGGGCTTTTTAGTTCCTCTGTTGACCTGGATTGTTTTTCCAACTTCATTCTCAGCTTAAGAACAGTCATTTAGTACAATGTTGTGTCCCACAATCGTAAGGGATTTTTGAACGGTTTCCGCGAAAGTCATTATTTTCGTTGTGATTTTACAAACGCAAATTCTAAGTTGGCAAACAAAAGCACAGCATCAAAACGTAACCTCAATGATCAGTGATAAAAAGTATATGAGGAAATAGTGATAAAAAACAATGTTGCCAACAATAACACATACAAATAGCAGGCATTTCAAGTCCGACGCTCATTTTTAAACACATTTAAGGAGTTTAGTTCTGAAGAGTTCATTCTGAAGAAGAAGAAATATATTGATTATTTCGAAACTGCTACAATTGGAATAATCTTAAAAGTTTCTAATTTGCTTTTTCTTGAGGAAGGGGAGTATGTTTTCTTGAACGGAAAGCTTTTTATTTAAAAATTGATTTTCTTGTTTTACTTATTTAGTATTATTTTTTCTACGATTTGCTGAGTTTCTTTTCATATAATGTTTACTCTTTGAGTTATTAAACGCTATTTTGGTACGATCGTCAAGTTTTAGTTTTAACTTTTTATTCTGAACGCAATCGAGTCCATCTTTATTTTATTAAAGAAAAATTAAGTTACTAGTTAGAGATCTTGTCTGACAGGTTTAAAAAACAACATTACCGCAGTGTCGAAACTCTTGCGAGGGCTGAAAGAGAAAGGACGGTTCCTTTTATTGATGAATTTTAGGACTTTCTCTTCCCCAAATGGCACCCCTACTTCTGACGGCTGCACAAATTTGTGGCTTCAGAGAATATGTAGCTGTAAAATAGTTATGTTTTTAGAGCCAGAGGATGAAATTGAAGCTTATACCAATGACTTCGTTGAGACAACAAATCCAATGTTGTTACCTAAACTTGAAGATGCTTCAGCTGCTGCTTTGTTCTGTAGTTCTGTACACTTGGCATTAAATCGTGATTTTCAGAAAAACGGTTCAACTATTGATGGTGATAAAGGTATGTTTTATGTTATTATAACTCATCTATCTAAATAAAAATGTACTGTCCGTCTGTTAGACTATCTTCTATAAAAAAAGGAAAAAAAACTAAAAAATAAAGAAGAAAAAGAAAACTAAAAACAAGAAGAAAAAGAACTAAAAAAGGTAAAAAACAAAAAAACTAAAAAGAAAAGAAGAAAATACTAAAAAAACTAAAAAACTGAAAAAAAGAAAAAAACTAAAAAAAAAAGAAAAATCTAAAAAAGAAAAAGAAAAAACTAACCAAAAAAGGAAAAACTAAAAGAAAAAATGAAGTAAGACAAAAAACTTAAACTAAAAAAAAGACAGACATAAAAAAATCGCTGTATATTAATCACATATTCAATAATACAATCTGTATTAACAGTTACCGCAGTACATTGGCTTTGATGCTCTGTTTTGAATTCGATGGTGTTACGACCTGTTGCTGGGGTGCAAAAGAAAAATACTGACACCCCACGTTTTTGCTGGCGCGCCAGAGCAACGCGTGGCAGGGGTCAGCTAGAAATTTTAATAAAACTGATAATTGTATGGAAAGAAATACACTTCATTTTGTCTGACTATCCTGTTCATTATTTCCAATTTTACATAGATGACTGCCCATCCCCCTATCAAAATGTGATGTTTGTCTGATTCCTTAATACTTCTGATACATCTTAATGTAAATTTGATGACCATCCATAACACTGAGTCAGCCGCTAATATGTGGTTCTCCAGAAAATGTGTAGGTTTAATTAAAATTGATATGAATGTTATATGTAGCTTTGAAAATCTTCGTTGTGTTATCTCATGGCTGGGGAATTACGCCAAAACTTTCTGAAAAAAACTTGTTGGGTTGGGTTAAAGAGGGGAAGCTGGAGATGCTATTTTTGTTGTGGAGAAGAAGGGGCCAGATGGTGCTTTTCAATATTCACAAATGAGTACACGTTTCTTTTTCTTGGAACTTTTATCTGATGTCCTCTGCTACTAATTTTATATCACTTCCGGTTTAATTATATTCACACCCCCCATGCCTCAACCGAAGGAACTTTGTATATCTACTAACCATTAAAGTTGTTGCAACATTGGCAACATTTGTTGAGTTGTAGTGGTTTTTGGGAAAAATATGTCAGTCTTGTATAGATAAAGTATTATAGATGATGAACATGATTATAACTTAACTAATTTTTGTATCCGTCCTAAACCTCTGATTTAAAATATACACATAGAATAAATGATTCGTCTAATAGCTAAGCTTATCAGAATATATTTTAATTCTCTTTTAAAAAATCATAAACGGGAAAAGAGTATCAAACACCAAACTATCTTATAATTTTTTTTTGAGAATCAGAAGAAGAAATCCTGGCTTATACCAATAGCCCCATTGAATCCAAAAATCCAGCGTTGTTGCTTCATCTTGAAGACGCTCCGATAGCTACTCTGCCCTTTGCCCATATACCGATAAAGTTGGATCCCGATTTTCAAATAGAAAATTCAAGTGAGAATAATGATAAAGGTAAGTTTTACCTTATTGTAACTTAAAATCCTGATAACTCGGGTAGCTGTCTTGGATGAAAAACAGTTCAGGTTGTCGGATTTCCCCTTCAGCCAATGACAATCAAAATCATACCAATTTTTTCCATACGTCATCAAGGAACTGCCTTTGAATAAACAATAGCAAATTTTTTAATAGTTCTTATGTGTCATTTAATCCTAATAGAAGACTTTTCATGTCTGTCCTGAAGGACTCAAGCTTTCGGACTTCCAGGTCTCAGTAGGAACTGAGTTCCAAGCATGTCCTACAGTCACAGCCAGACCGAAATCTGAACGAAGTGAGGTAGTGGCTGGAACCATTGCACCATCCGGGTTACGAATTGTGTATAAGTCTACTTCCTTCATTAGTTGAAGTAGTCCTGAAAAGCACGATGGGAACTCTCTGTGGAACTATTGATTTGCCAGCGATGATACGAATTCAGGAGACTAACAAGAGTTAAATAAAAAAACAAAACAAAAAAAAAAAAAACAACTGAGGATAGAAAAAGGAACTACTTGCTTCGGTTTTCAGATGATTCCAAGTCCCCGCAAAACTTTGACTCTAATTAACTGAATATGCAACTTAAATTATAGGTAGCCGCTTAAATGATAGATGGCCGCTTAAATGATAGATAGCTGCTTAAATGATTAAATGATAGATAGTCCCTTAAATGATAGACAGTCGCTTAAATGATAGATAGCCCGTTAAATGTTAGATAGCCGCTTAAATGATAGATATCCGCTTAAATAATAATAGCCGCTTACATGATAGATTTTAATTCAAAAGAATTGGTAACAATCCCTTCTATCTTCTTGTATGATTGTTCCAATGTGACAATCCAGGCAAAACATAATATCACAAAAGAAAATGTTTCCCAGTTTTAAAATTGCGTTCACTCAAGGTATTCCTTTTGTCCCCATACAGAGATAATAATTAATACCTAAAGATTTGGTTAAATATTTAAGGCTGATGTCACATTTAATATACTGCAAGTGTCCATATCTCCTCCATAGCTATGTATTATCATATCTAACTCTTATATGAAAAGTTTTTGCGGTATTGCATGTTGATGACATTTATAACATAAAGCACATGGGGTAGATAAACCCTAGCATATCACATATACATTACTTTTGTGGAACGTTGTAACGAAAAGCAGAAGATAATCAGATAACTAAATATTGTATTGGTTTGACGTATTTTTGTTGTGAAGCTTCCGGGCATTTTCAAAGATTTCTCACTTCCCTTCCTTAGATTGACTTACTCATTTCCTCAACTTTCAGGCAATTCTTTGCCGAATTCACTTCGACTATTTTACATTTTGGGTCATTTTCAGGTCTTGAGACAAGGTATTTTCAGAAAGATTTTTCCCATCGTTATTATCCTTGATGGAACCGTTTTTAGCAATTTTATTCCTATCCGTTTACGTACATTCTAACATCGTAAGAATCTTTCTAATAGTACACTTTAAATGTAAGACTTCAAATTATTACTTTTGTCTCTCAGAAACCGCGTTTGAAGTTTTAAACCACTGGTGTCTGACTCATTTTCATGGAATTAGAACAGTAACTTTTTTAATTGGTTATTGAGTTAGAGTAACTGATTTTAAAATTCTTTACTTCAAACTTGTGCTGATCTCAGCAAGAGATTTGAATTGCATCGGATAAACGAAGTTTCTTGACTACGAATGTCCTTGCGTCGGCCCTTGAGCATGTTGCTAGAGTTGGGCTCGTTATTTGGGTCCAGTATTACCCAGCTGAGATAAAATGCACTGCCCAACCACAGGACCTAAGCAAGAAATTTCGACTTCTCTGCAAGCTATCTTGAATTTACTTTAACGTCAATAAAACTACCGACATACTTTCAGACAAAGTTTTCAATGCTGCGCCTTCTGAAAACGTAACTGAAATCTTATATAAATTCAGAGATTGCTCATCCTACTTTTGTTCCTTACGGCGCATCATTCAAACAACAAATATAACAAGGGAGTCAGTTGCAAATGGCTCCTTTATTTGACTTCATTTCTCTTCTAGCCCTCATTATTCTACATCGTTTATTTGAATTAAAACCTACCTAACAGTCAACAAAAAGTTAAATTTAAACAGCAACTAATGAATTTAATTACATCACTGTCAGCAATATCTCAAACAAGGTCTATTAGTGGACATTAATGGCGGTAAAGAGTGTTATTTATCCGATTCTATATATTCGAATTCCTCATCTAACTTAACTGCCACGAAACTTTGAACATAAAATTGATCGCTTTCAAAACCTGGTGAGAAACCTGGTGTCTTGTGTTTGATGGTTTTTTCCATCCTTATAACCTACTACTACAATGTTTTCGTACTTCGCTTATAAATTAAAAGAAAATTGAAAAACAAATAACAAAGTAAAATACATAAATAAAGAAATTAACTTTGAATTTAAATCATTCAACCATTTTCCAAAACGTAACGGTTTAACCGACTCTTGAACTGGCTAAGTTGAATAATCCGAGTTTCAAACACTATCAACGAAGATAGTTCCTGAGCTTCGTATTTGGGACCAACTTTAAGTAGTCTTACCTTATTAGATCTTGGGAATGAAAGGAATACTGCTTAGTATACATGATAAAGTAAGGAAAATTAATAGAATTATTAAGCAACAGAAATTTAAACGGTCGCAATTTTCAGCTACTGAATGCAAAGAAAAGATAAAGCAGCTATTTCGGCAAATAGCCGAAATAGCCAAAAGAAGGTTTTAAGCCGTCTTTCGTGCAAATGAAAAAAACTAACTTTTTGAGATAAACTAGAAAGGAAGAACAAAACAACTGATCATGGTGACCAAATCGTTTTGTTCATCCTTTTTGGTTAACTTTAAGTAGTAGGAAGAACTGAATTAGTGGGTAGAGAAGCAATGAACTATTAAACCTGATTTACATTGTCCAACGTAACATTATATACTGCTAAAAGAGACCCCTGATGCAGCTTCTCAAGCCTTCAATTTTGTTGAACCACTGCCCTTGAAATGCAATAATTAAAAAAAAAAAAACACTATTTGACCTTTTTACTAATTTGATACGTCATCGAGATACGTGACCGGTTTTCCAGCTCATGGACCAGAACCATTTCGTCTTTTTATCCAGTATCCATCTTGGTGATTTATCCCCTGCAATACTGGCCTACTGGGAGGTACTAGCCCCTATGAAACACCCCGAAACTAGTTACTTTACCCAAAATAATCAGGTCCTAGCTTCCCGGTTCCAAAATAAGAGGACCAAATAATCAGTCAGTCGTTTTGTTCTTCCCTATTGGTCAACTTCGAAAGCTTGTTTTTTTATTCTTTTCTTCTTATGCTGAGGACGGCTTGTTTCAGTTTTTTTGCTGAAATATCTGCTTTATCTTTTCATTGTATACATAAGCGGAACATCGCCGTCGTTTTGTGGTTTGTTTTTAAGTATTTTTCTTCGCTCTTCGTGTTTTTTTTATTGCATTTTTCTTCACTTCCTTGTTTTTTCATGTGCTATGTATAGTCTTTGTGGTTTCGGAACGTATTTTATGGTGATTAATTAAGCCGAGCAGTAATTAGGTGGTGTATGCCAAGAAGGGTAATTCTCTAGTACTTGGGGAAAGAAAGATCCTGGGAGGTTAATGGATCTTACTCAAACTCCATGCTTGAAGAAACACCTGAGGATCTGCTTCAATATATGGTTCTTTGTCCCGATTTCCAGGATTTTAGGAAATAAATATTTTCTATTAATGTGGCATGAAACCAGTGGTTTGTTTCAGTAATAGGATCAAAGGACTATTATTAAATAGGATCATTATAATATATTATTAAAATAGACATCGTTATAACATACATCTATATATACCATTATAATATAGTACTTATAAATATATATTCAGTATCTGTTGGCTAAATGAGCTGTTGTAGAGACCGTTTCATTAACTTCACCACAAAGTGGAATTTTTTACTCTTTTATTGAAGGATTGATTGACTCGTAACTTAAAATTTCGACAGAAACAAAAAAAAAAATTCCAGAGAAATTTTCCGAAGTTTGCAAATTCTATTGAAAGACTTACGGCCAGTTTTAAACTGAATTTTTTAGATCACTTTATTGTTTTTTTTTACTTAACCAAACTTTTAAGCTTTAAATAAAATAGCAATAATCTATCTTTCTAGGCTTTAGTTCATCTTTCGTCTTTAATAACAGCTACCGTTTTAAATTGTTGAATAAAAATTTGAGTGAATCATTATTCAGCATCTTGGTTTTTAAAAAAGGCGTTAGTTAGTTGCATGTCATAAAAAAGACTTTAATTCAACTAACCTCCCTTTTTACTCCAAAACTCGTTCGACTCGCTATTAAACTCCCAATTTTAAGGTTAAGCTCAGTCTTTTTATATAGACATTTAGTTTTTTTTTTTAACTTGGATGAATAAACGTCTGAGTGAATTATTTCTAAAATTCGGCAATTTTAAAAATTTATAAAATGAAAACAAAATCTTCAGTTAGAAGGATACGATTACAGGGATCTTTTATTCAGTTTTATTTTCAATTTTAGGCCACTTGGTAGCTTCCTCAGTCCATGATGATCCTTTGCGAGATTTGGAAACTTCTGGGCCAAGCAATCGTGCTAATGTCGATGGGGAGAAACCTTACCAATGTGAAATATGTTTTAAGTGCTTTTCTCAAAAGTCATATTTGAAGAAACATTGTATAATACATGCTACTGATAAACCCTACATTTGTGAGATATGCAAAGCGACTTTTTACCGGAAATCACACTTGGTTGTACATCAAAGAAGTCACACTGGTGAGAAGCCATATCAGTGTGAAATATGTGGCAAAGGCTTTTCTTTCAAGTCGTACGTGGCAGTGCATCAAAGAAGCCACACGGGGGAGAAACCATACCAGTGTGAAATATGTAGCAAAGATTTTTCCATGAAGCAACAGTTGGCTGTACATAAAAGAATCCATACCGGTGAGAAGCCGTACCACTGCCACCTTTGTGGAAAGAGCTTTTCTCAGAAATCTCATTTGAATATACACAAAAGGATCCATTCTGGTGAAAAACCACATCACTGCAATATATGCGGGAAAAGTTTTTCTGAAAGGACAGTTTTGCGTAAACATCAAAGAATCCATACTGGCGAGAAGCCACATCATTGTAAAGTATGTGGGAAGAGTTTTTCTGATCAGTCATACTTTATTGTACATCAAAGAGGTCACAGTGGTGATAAACCATACAAGTGTGATGTGTGTGGAAAAACGTTTCCAAATAAGCAGGGATTGAATATACATATGCGAATCCATACAGGTGAGAAACCATACGCCTGTCTAATTTGTAGCAAGAGCTTTGCTCAGAAACCACACTTGAAAATACACAAAAGAGTACATTTCGGTGAGAAAGCAGAACTCTCCGTAACATCCTAAAGTAGATTTATTCTATTCTGGAAACCTCTTTATTGTAAACATTTGAAAGTACTAAAGTTTATTGATATGATCATAACATATGTGCCAGTGAAAAATTCGTATCGTTGTGAATATTTGAAGTGTTCAAAGACTGCATAGAGCTCTGTTACTTGTTACCTGGTCTCCCACAGCTAATTCGGTAACACAATTACTGATTGTACTGGAATAGGTTTTTTCATCACTAACAATCACATTATAAATATAGATCAACAGTAGCGAAAAGTTTGTTCAAAAATGACACACATCATAGCGCGCTTACTGGGAAGTTCCCAGTACATCACAACAACAGCAATATTTAATACGATGCATTTTCAATGCATAGATGGTCACAGTTGTTCCTTGACATTCCGCTAGATCGCAGCATATGTAATGCGTTAAACATTTGTCATAGTGCATGCGCGAGGAGGCGGAGTCATGAAGAGAGATCTAGACTGACATGTGTCGAAAATCTTTAAGAGAGAGTATAGGACTTTTAGCTACTGATCATATACACTTGGGTAAAATTCTAGTTGATTGACTTCTTGCTATCTCAGAAAGGGGTTAGGTTAGGAAAATGAAACTTTCAGGGATGGGTCTACAGGCTAAAGTATGTCCCGGGAAGGTATTTTGAAGTACCTACCTCCACTTCTTCTCCCTCTAGAGGGCCCTGGCATTTGATGACCTTCAAAAATATGTGTGTTATAAAAGTGAAATCTTGCAATACATCTTCTGCTTGAATAAAGTACGACAAAATTGTTTTCAGCCTCACAACTTTGCTCAATCCCAATTTATAAGGTTTTAAAGATGTACAGATAAACCTCCTTAAATTTTGAAAAAAAAGCATTGATATGGCTCAGAATTCTACTCAAATAACAGGAATTGGATTTTCAGAACTAAAGGCAGAGAAAAAGTAACTGGTAACTGAAAATTAAGGTAAAATGTTGTTTTGTCAAAATTTCATTTGCTACCAGTCATGTAGGCAAATTTTAGGGCTCTCTAGAGTGAGAAGGAGTGGAGGTGGGTACTTTAAAATACCTTTCCGGGATATACTTAAGCCTGTAGACCCATCCCTGAAAGTTTCATTTTCCTAACCTAACCCCTTTCTGAGATAGCAAGAAGTCAATCAACTAGAATTTTACCTATACTTGTACTGCACTGACAATAAACAATTTTGTTAATTAACAAGAGTTAATTGTATTGATAAAGTATAACAGGACTGCAATATGCTATCTACTTATACTGACAAGCTTATGCAAATGATCTCATTCGTATCAAGGTAAAATACGAAAATAATTTTCTGAAAATACGTTTATATCAACATAAATTAAGTCTTACTGGTAAGAATTAACGGCACTATAAGTTATGCAGAAATAGTTGTATGTCAAAAGCACAATATGTTTCATCTTGAAAAAAGAGCCTTTGTAACTTTTAATTGGAGATTAGGACTGAGATTTTGCTGTTGGATTGCTTTTAATTGGTCTCGTGATATTGCACCCTCGCAAGCAATTAGCAGAGCATAATGCTTCCGATGAAGATTTGTCCTTCTAGCTATATTTAATTAATAACTCTAAAATTCGTTTTTACTAAAAATTTTTACTGATGTTTACTATTATGCCTTTATAAATTGAAACAAAGACTGTTCAATTTTATTAAAAACATGTAATTTGAATACTTATTTCTAGTTTAACTAAGTTAAACCCGCTATCTCACGGATAGCGGGTGCAGGAAAATCGCAAAAATGTTCACACTGAAACAGTTCAGTGTAGCCGTTGAAGCGCAAAAATATTATGAGATATTTAAACACCAAATGCATAGGAATAGGCTAAAACAAATTCCAGAAGCCAAGAACAATATTCAAAGGGCTATGCTGCATTAGCCTAAGCTAGCTATGTCTAATTAAAAATATAAGTCTGATATTGTGTGTTCACTTCCCGGAAATTACCCCAAATGCGAAGGATTAAAATCTTGGATTAGAAGGACCTGACTCTTATGTTCTTTGTCAACTATTTACGGAAAATTTCAGCTAGACATGACTGGTTTCTAAACTATTTACAATTTATGATTCTAAAAATCCTTCAATTCAGAATCAAATGTGATTTTCAACAGCTCAGTAAAAGTATTTCAACGCAGCCACTGAACCGTTGTGACGCACAAGCTTGTAGCGAAAAAAGAGGAAATTTGTTGCTTCAAATTTCAGGCACTCACGATGCAATTAAATAGTTTAGGAGTCGCGGCACATCCCTGACGAACTCCAGTACGAATGCAGATAGGCTGGCTACGTTTTCCGTTAACGTGTATACAGCTTGACGTTTGTTCATACAGTCCCTCAAAGAGAAAGCAGTACTTCTGGGAAAACCCTGTTGTTCTTAGTATAAGCCACAGCGACTTCTTATCTACAGAGTCTAAAGCGGCTTTGAAGTCGACGAAGCCTATGAATACCTCTTTACAAAAATTTCCGGGTCTTTTCTATTAATTGCTGTAAAGTGAATACCTATTCGCTTGTGGAACGACTGGGCATGAAATCAGCTTGTGCGATTTTCCAGTTTCTTCGAAGTATATTAGAGCTTCTATCGTGGAGAGTCATTGTAAACAATTTAGCAAGAACCAAAAGCAATGTTATACCTCTGTAGTTAAAGCATAGGTTCTTCATAGATATCAAGTGGAATCGTAGGCGAAAGCTAAGCAGCTCTTATGATATTTGGGTCAGGATATGTGAAAATGTCTGAGTCAAGAAGAGTGGAGAAGTGATCCTTCCATCTTTCAAGCTCGGCTGACTCATCTGGTAACAAGGATTCATAGGGAGCAACTATCGGGCCAAACGATAAGGTAAAACACTTTACTTTATCAGCGTTCTTCAGATTTGATTTCAGAAAGCATCTTGTAGTTTCCGTTGAAAATTATTTAAAATCAAGATGGTACTGTTAAAAACAAATAAGCAATCTTTTTAAATTAAATAAAGCACAGTTTAAACATTCACGAATATAAGTATCCCTATGTATTTATAACGCGAATTAAAGTTTGACTAAAAACTAATAGCTTGACATATGTGAAGTCCTGGTGAGTTAGAAAGGTTATTTTCCCCAACCGCAATAAATTCGTTAGAAAGTTTTAATTAGCTTAAGGGACTTTGTCTTTCTAGGCCCAGTAAGGAAAGTTGTCTGGTTTGGCCCAGGCTTGAAATGGTTGCTGGGTTAGAACTTATAGGAATAAATTGCCTGAAAATGTACCCCAATCCTCCTGGTGGTCCTGATGGTAAATTTCTAGTTTAACGGCTTCTTGTTATGTTGAAACTAGGGTAAAATTATAGCAGTTCATACAGCTGGCTTACCAATAAAGTGAATATACCACTCGATGCCTTTTTTATGCTTTTTACGAATATAATGATCGCTTCTACCTTAAATTCAAATTTAAGCAGTTTTTAACCTAAACTAACCTTATCTATGCATATAAAAATAAGTTGTTATAAATAATTTTAGCACTGAGAAATGTAGCATTATTTTTTCGAAAACGATGGAAAAGATGACGCTGAGAAAACGTAGTATTATTTTGTGGAAAACGAGCGATATACTTGAATTGAAAATTCGTCATTTTTAAGAGCTCAAAAAGTGCTTAAATTTGAAGTTACGATACAAACGATTATTTTATTCGTAAAGAACATAAAAAAGGCATCAAGTAGTATGTTCACTTTATTGGTAAGTCAGTTATATGAACTGTCATAATTGTTTGAAAATAGCAGAGGTAGCAAGCAAGCTTATTAGCTCTCTGTGCTACATCTCCCTTACTTTCATTTAGGAGTGTCTAATTACATCTCCAGCCATAAGGGTGGTCTAATCACTCTGCCACTGCAGATATAGAGCATAACGTTGGGTGTGGTGGTTTAGTCTTTGTGGCTGGGCAAGTAGAGACTGCATTTTTGGACTGTAGGCACAATGCTTGGTAGGAGAATGGCGGGGAAGATGGCTTCTTTTTCTCCTGGGACTGAGAGTCTTCTTGGTGGAGCTCCAATGTTTGCAGGGCTTGGTTGACATGATTTGACTGAGGGCTTGGTGGAGGTGTAGCTACTTTTGTCCCCTGCTATTGGTGGGATCCTTACTGTGTCCTTGGTGGGGGTAAAGGAATGCTAAGGTAAGTGGACTCTGTTTCACCATAGTTTGGAACTATGGTGTTATAGCTCTTATGTATGGTTTTAGCTCTTATGAAGAAAACCATAAAAACTATATAAATTTTTGCAACATTAACCAATAATGAAACTTTGGCTGTAAAAAGTAACAGAAATCAAATTTTTTAAAAATCCGAAAAAGAAAATTTCAAAGAAAAGTAAAGAGCTACATTAAACTTTAATATGAGCATATATTAAATCCAGTATTAATCCGAACTTAAAACGACCAAAAATTACTATCCAAGAATAAGTGAAACCCGAAACGAGCCGAAATAAAAAAAAATCATGGCTTGCATAAAAATAACAGATACTGATAAAGGTGAATAAAGAAATTTTAAAACGAGTAGAAATTAAAATGAGCACTCGAAACTAAGCTGGATTGAAGGAAATTAAATCTCACAAACAGGAGTATGGCAACTCCGTCGAGCTGGCAAAGCGATCTGAAATTAAAATAAATAATCACATCAAACATGAAAATAATAGACACTGAAATAGGTGAATAAAGAAATCTTAAAATATGTAGGAATTGAAAATGCATGTGCGCTTTATTTAAAACCAACTATGTTTTTTCTTATAATTATAACATGGAAAAATGAAATAATTCTATTAAAAAAGATCTTTATTGCCGAGATTTCGAGGAATTAACATCATTATATACTAAACATTCAAATAGTTGAGTTTCACCAGTATTTTTCAGTCGTTTTGATTAATATAAATATTCTGTTTTTCATCAATAATTTCTTAGATCACACTGCTTTTCCATTTACAAGAGAGAGTTTAAGAGGGATAAAAACGCGTTTAATTTAAAGACAGGAGTGACAGACGCTCATAAATTAAGAAGATAATTTAGCAAGCATATTATGAAAATAGTATTTAAATCTCGACAAAAAATTGGCTCGTTACTAAATCAAACAGTTCGTGGTAACGAACTGTAGTAAGGAGCGACCCGGCTCAATAGTAACCAAAACTCTAAAAAATGGAATTTTGATATCAATATCTACATCAAAAGAATCGCATTTTAATGCTGATTTTAAATGTATAAGTTTCATCAAGTTTAGTCTTACCCATCAAACGTTACGAGCCTGAGAAAATTTGCCTAATTTAGGAAAATAGGGAGAAACACCCCCTAAAAGTCATAGAATCTTAACAAAAATCACACCATCAGATTCACCGTATCAGAGAACCTTATTTTAGAAGTTTCAAGTTCCAAGTTTGACTCTTTCAAGTTTGACTCTTTGCCACAATTCTACTTTTTAAAACAATTAAAAGCTTTAGCGTAAAGAGCGAGGGATTGCGGAGGGGACAACTCATTTCATATACGGAGTAATTTCTGTTCGTTTTAAGTTTTAATGTCGCTCCTTACTTTCAACTAAAAAAATTAGTTTTTTTTTTATTTAATAATGGAAAGGATGGGGTTCCAAAAACATACAAAGAGGCTTAGACAAAATTCCTTGTTCTTGTGGTAAATTTTATGTAGGAAGGAAACAACGAAATTTAGAAAATAGACTACAGCAATACAAAAATGCCATTGAATGTTTGCTAAAATATAATCAAAAATCAGGAACGTTTCAATCAGCTGTAGCAGAACATTCATTTGATTCTTTTCATCATAATGTATTGTTTGACCAGACGAAAATTGTAGAGACGTCTCTAGACCTCTTGCAAAGCTTAATAGAAATTATTGACATTAGAAAAATTGTCTATGAGGGAATCAATATTAATAGAGACGAAGGGGACTTTAGAATTAGTTCAATTTATAGTAGTTTACTTAATGGGCAGGTGAAATTTTCAAACAATAGTAATTTACATCATAGTCCTTTAACAGCTGACAACCGTGTAAGCGATAGTCAGGATCAAATAGTTCGTTTTAACGAACTGTAGTAAGGAGCGACACGGGTCAATAGTAACCAAAACTCTAAAAAACGGAATTTTGATACCAATAGCTACATCAAGAGAATTGCATTTTAATGCTGATTTTAAATATATAAGTCTCATCAAGTTTAGTATTACCCATCAAAAATTACGAGCCTGAGAAAATTCGCCTTATTTTAGAAAATAGGTGGAAAACCCCTTAAAAGTCATAGAATCTTAAATCACACCATCAGATTCAGCTTATAAGAGAACCTTATTGTAGAAGTTTCAAGCTCCTATCTACAGAAACGTGGAATTTTGTATTATTTGTCAGAAGGTAGATCACGGATGCATGTACATTTGCTTGTTTTTTTTTTTTGTTTTATTTCCCAGAAGTGATCGTATCGACCCAGTGGTCCTAGAATTTTGCGAGAGGACTCATTCTAACGGACATAAAAATTTCTAGTGCCCTTCTTAAGTGACCATAAAATTGGAGGGCATCTAGGCCCCCTCCGACGCTAATTGTTGTCCCAAAGTCACCGGATCAAAATTCTGAGATAGCCATTTTTTCAGCGTAGTCGAAAAACCTTATAACTATGTCTTTCGGGACGACTTACTCCCTCACAGTCCCCGTTGGAGGGGCTACAAGTTACAAACTTTGACCAATGCTTACATATAATAATGGTTATTGGGAAGCGTAGAGACGTTTTCAGGGGTATTTTTTGGTTGGGGGAGGGGTTGAGAAGAAGGGGATATGTTGGGGGAACTTTCCATGGAGAAATTTGTCATGGGAGAAGAAAATTTCCATGAAAGGAGCGCAGGATTTTCAAGCACTATTAAAAAAACAATGAAAAAACCAATATGAAGAAATTTTTCCACTGAAAGTAAGGAGCAGCATTAAAACTTAAAACGAACAGAAATTATTACGCATATGAGGGGCTCACATCTTCCTAATACCTCACTCTTTACGCTAAAGTATTTTTAGTAATTTCAACTATTTATTCTACGGCTTTTGTGATTCAGTTGTCATTCTTAAGGAATTAGGACAAAATTGTAGCTTTCATCTAAAGAGCGAGGTACTGACGAGGGGGTGAACCCGCTCATATACGTAATAAAAACACGAGAATGCAGAAGTTCGTAACGTAAGCTAATTTGTAAGTTACGTATATCTTTTACTAATAAAAACGGTCGTAAAAAGTCCTGGTTGCCTTTTTAAGTAATCAAAAAACTGGAGGGCAACCAGGCCTCCTCCCCCTCCCTTTTTCTCAAAATCATTTGATCAAAACTATGAGAAAGCCATTTAGCCAACAATATAAAGATGCAAATTTCGTTTTTATTATTCATCTGCGTAGAGCTAAAATCAAAACATCCATTGATTCAAAGACGTTCAGAAATTAAATAAAAGGAAAATGTTTTTTTAACTGAAAGTAAGGAGTGACATTAAAACTTAAAACGAACAGAAATTACTTCGTATATGAAAGGGGCTGCTTCCTCATCAACGCCCCGCTCTTTACGCTAAAGTTTTTTACTGTTTTAAAAAGTAGAGTTGAGAGAAATTCAAACTTTAGTGTAAAGAGCGGGACGTTGATGAGGAAGCAGCCCCTTTCATATACGAAGTAATTTCTGTTCGTTTTAAGTTTTAATGTCGCTCCTTACTTTCAGTTAGTAAAACTTGATTTATTTATTTAATACGGTCAAGGATAGCAGGAGTCAACGAACGGCAGCTAAAATTGCAAATTAAAAAAATCACTCAATTTATAGTGCATGAGTTTCGTTGACCTGCTTACCATATCTAAATAGTTCAAGGGTTTTAACCTATAAATTTAATCAGGGGCGGTGACTTGATATTTGTTTGTTCAAATAAAATTGATATTTTATTTTTGATAGATCCCATTTGCCAATCAGATCTTATAGACGAAAATTATCTAGAGATTTTGATGTTCTTATTTGTGATTATTTCATAAGTTTCAGTTGTGCCGTACTTCATAAGTTTCATTAAGATGTGATTTTTATTTATTTGCTTTGTATTTCGTTTTTTTTCTTTGTCTTTTTCTTTAGATGATTAACTAAGTCTTTTTCATTTTTTTTCATTGATAATGGATCCTGGATGTGGAGTCGAAATATTCGGATTTTTTTTATTAATTAATGATTTGTTTTTGTTTTTTTAGTACGCCTGTCACAGCTTTCTTTAAATCAAACCTTTTTTCTCTCTCAAAATCTTTCTTGTTTTTCATCAGTGTTGTGTTTAAAAAAACGCATTGTTCAGATTATATATATATTTTTAATACAACTTAAATGCGGCATTAGGTTTTATAACGTTAATGTGTGGGTGGAAGGGGGTATGGCAGGAGCAAAAACCACTGTTTCTGGTACCATAATTCGAATTAGTTATAAGTTTGAGCTCAGCATTAATTTTGATTTCTACTCGTTGTAAGATTTATTTTTTCATCTATATCAGTATCTGTTACTTTAATTTTTGATGTGATTATTTATTTTAGTTTCTGTTTGTTTTGGGTTCGATTTATTCTTCAATAGTAGTTACTGGCTGTTTTTGTTAGAATTGTTATGGGGGTTTATTTCTGCTTGTCTTAAGTCTTGGCGTGGTTGTTTACTATTCTATTTTTCAGAAAGTTTTTTTCTTTGCTAATGTCCAAAAAAGTATAGTGCTCAGCCCCTGGTGAATATCCTACATTCAGTATGTTTTCGCTACAGAAATAAATTTGTAAAAAACAAATCTTTCTGGTTTAAGTAGAAAGCAAAGTTGAAATTTTATGAAAATGAAAATAGTTGTTTTGTAGCATGTACAAGCATATATCTACAAAAAATGTGCAAAGAAAGCGACTGATGATGTTTTGATGTTTTTGGGACTATTTCAGACTAGCACCTTGGTGAAAAAGTAAAGTTGCCAGAGGCGTGGGAATTTTGCGCCTATTGAACCTGTTTTTACCATAATTGGTTCTTCTAATACTGTACCATACTAATATTGTGACTTATATTTCTTATGGTTGTGTTCTTTGGTTTATGCAAGTTGTTAAAGACTGCAGACTCTTCAAAGTAGAACCGCACATCTTCTTGGTAATTATGTAGAAATATGAACGGTACCGCCTCGTGTTTTAAGAAATTACGAGTGCTTAATATGGCCAGATTCGCGATTATCAAGCTGCTGTTTTTCCTTATCGATGTTCGAATGATCCATGTCCTGCAGTTTTTATTGATTTTTTTTCCCGCTTAAATCGTCTGCTGCAGAGGTATGCGACAAGGGAAGCGGATAATTTTGTGGTTGAGCACCGAGACACCACACGTGCTGGTTTCAGAATTAGGTATTTAGCTCCGGCTATTTGGAATGATATCCCAGCTGGTATTCGGGAGGCTTAGCAAGCTTCGGGAGGTTTTCTTCTTTGACTTAATTCAAAAATCCACCAGTTATTGTCTTCTTCCCCCTCTTCGACAACTGTTGGATATATATATATATATATATATATATATATATATATGTATATATATATATATATATATATATATATTTATATATATGAAATCAAATCTATGTCTTCCTGAGTGTCTCTCTGCCCTTTATGCATGACTACACTGTTCATCCGATCGCCAATAAATTCAACCTTATTTTTTGACTATTTTTGACTTTCAAAACACGATCGTTATTTTTCAAGACTTTTCTGAAATTGTATTTTTTTTTTACATATTCTCGGAATCTAGAGATCAACAATACAGTTTATTCGGTATGCAGCATAATTTTCCAAATACTTTGAAATTTAAAATTGAATTGTTATTTTGCATGCAGATAAAATTTTCGAGTGAGAATTGTCGGAGGGGGGATTGTCAGGGGGAATTTTCCACGGGGGGAATATCTGTTAAGGGAATTTCCGCATGGGGGAGAATTTCCACATAAAAATGAGTTTGAATTTCATATCTTTTTTAAACTCTTTGCATAGGTAATTAGAATAAACTAATCAGGTAATTTGTATAAGTGCCGGATTAAAAAACGACTTAATTCTTCCAGATGTATTTTTTGGGGGAGTATTTTAAGCGGAGGGAGGATTTTTGAGAAGAATGTTCGTTTAGGAGGAGTTTCTAGGAGAAAATTTACCGCTGGTGGTGGGTATTTTTTTGGTAGGAATGTCCGTGGAGGATACGTTGTCACTGGGGGAGGGGGAAAGAGAAATTTTAGTAGAGTTTTTCAAATACTTTCTTGTTGAAAATACAATCGTTATTGATACACAAGGTAAGTTTTCCGCAGGGGATAATTTGCTGCAAACGGAGTTTTCCACGGGAAGAAATTTTTCTTAAGTTTTATTTCTCACAAGTTTCATTTATTGATGCCGCTATAGCGTGCAACGGTTAAATTAGTTTGCAGTATAAAATGTTGTCTGTGGTTTCCAGGGTCTTAAACTAATATTTTATCAAAATTGATGTGAAAACTATAAACGTTATTCCTTTTGTTTTCATTTTCTTTTTTCACTCTGACAATATGTTCTAGTACCTAGTTAAATCATACTTCAAAATACACGTATGATTCTGGGCCTGCCCCTTCTCACCCAAAGGGAATAGTATTGATACAAGAGTTAATATTTCTTCCTAAATACACCTTGCGACAGGCTTGACACCCTCCCACCAAATCTCAAACTTTTTGCCCAGATTATTTTGTTTCTACCAAGCATGACAAACACAATATATGGTAGGCTATCATTTATGTGGCAGTCCCATGATTTTGAATAATTGCACCTCGATAATATAGCTCAACTCTAGATAATATAACTTGCAAAAAAGATTTAAACGTCCTTAAAGAGTGATTTAAATACACTACTATGCACTTTAGAGTATTCGTTAACTAAAAATTATAAAACAGCTAATTTGCCTAGCGTCTAGGGCTGATCACTCTATTTTTGGTACAATTCTGTTACTACCCTCTTCAAAATGGATGCATTCTAAATTTATGAGTAAACAAAGCGAAAATAGCACATTTTTTAAAGATATACAAACGTTTAATAAACATTTCATCTTCTTATGAATGTATTTCAATACTCTTTAAGAATTGGCAGCATTCAGTTCAAGAAATTGTTGTATTCCGAGATTGGAGTCGATTTCCACCAACTTTTGCCGGGTACTTGTTCAAATGTCACAATTTTTCGCGTAATATTTATACGTCTCAGTTACGCTTCTAGTCGATGCTCTTGTTCCCTCGGAGGCCTTAAAACGCCTTGGCTGAACTGTAATTATATAAAATAATGAGGAAAAGACCCATGTGAATAAAAGATGGAAAAAAGGGAAAGAACAGTTATATTTAACTATTAATCCTTAATTGGGTGCATCTGAAAGACTCATTATGGAAAAGTGTCTTAGTAACACAGAATTGTTATTCTTTGCATGTTATGCATTGTTGTGTATGATCCATCGTTAAAATATTGTATATTCTTAGTTCAACTTATAAACAGAAAGATTACAATAGAACTGGAATTTACGAACGCCATTTGAGGATACTGATTTTAATTCCATAAATAGATTTCTTCAAAAACTTTTGTTTGGGTAAAGCTATTTTCCATTTTCTGGCATTTTCTATCTGCTGAGAGGAATTTAATTTATTCCCAAGATTATTGAATATGCAAGAAGTTCTGATTTTCGGCTGTTTGGAAATGCGCCTTATTTTCTAAATTCAAAGTGAAATTAGGTCGGCATAATTAACGACAATTAAGTCGAAGACGTCTGCTATCACGTTTCCTAGGCCTTGCTGATAGCAAAAGTTCCTGTTTCTGCGATCTTTAGCATGTGATATATCTTTTGTTAATTTTATATTTACATACCTTCACCTTATCTTCAAAGTCTTCTTCGTCAGTAAAGCGTAAAAGAAAATCTGGTTTTAGAGGGCTCAAAAGGCCGGTAGCCAAACACGAATTATTCTGGTTTTACTAACAGTTCTTTTTCTTTTTTTATGGCACTTGGTACTAACCAAGTGACACATAGCAATCGCAAGTTCTGTCGGTCTGTCGGTCCCTGTTTTGCTATTTAGGCACTTCCAGGTAAGCTAGGACGATGAAATTTGGCAAGCGTATCAGGGACTGGACCAGATGAAATTAGAAATAGTCGTTTTCCCGATTTGACCATCTGGGGGGAGTGGGGGGCCGGTTAATTCGGAAAAAATAGAAAAAATGAAGTATTTTTAACTTATGAGAGGGTGATGGGATGTAAATGAAATTTGATATTTGGAATGATATTGTGTCTCAGAGCTCTTATTTTAAATCCCGACCGGATCTGATGACATTGGGGGGAGTTGGAGCGGGGAAACCTAAAATCTTGGAAAACACTTAGAGTGGAGGGATCGGGATGAAACTAGATGGGAAAAATAAGCACAAGTCCCAGATACATGATTAACATAATTGGAACGAATCCGCTTTCTTTGGGGTAGTTGAGGGGGGGGGAGGTAATTCTGAAAAATTAGAAAAAATGAGGTATTTTTAACTTACGAACGGGTGATCGGATCTCAATGAAATTTGATGTTTAGAAGGATACCGTGCCTTAGAGCTCTTATTTTAAATTCCGACCAGATCTGGTGACATTGGGGGGGGGGGGGGGAGTTGGGAGGGGGAAACCTAAAACTTGGAAAACTCTTAGAGTGGAGGGATCGGGATGAAACGTGATGGGAAAAATAAGCACATGTCCCAGATACATGATTAACATAATTGGAACGAATCCGCTTTCTTTGGGGTAGTTGGGGGGGGGGAGGTAATTCTGACAAATTAGAAAAAATGAGGTATTTTTAACTTACGAACGGGTGATCGGATCTCAATGAAATTTGATGTTTAGAAGGATACGGTGTCTTAGAGCTCTTATTTTAAATCCCGACCGGATCTGGTGACATTGGGGGGGGGGAGGGAGAGTTGGGAGGGGGAAACCTAAAACTTGGAAAACACTTAGAGTGGAGTGATCGGGATGAAACTTGGTGGGAACAATAAACACAAGTCCTAGATACATCATTGACATAAACTGAACGAATCCGCTCTCTTTGGGGTAGTTGGGGGGGAGGGTTATTTCTGAAAAATTAGAAAAAATGAGGTATTTTTAACTTACGAACGAGTGATCGGATCTCAATGAAATTTGACATTTAGAAGGATATCGTGTCTCAGAGCTCTTATTTTAAACCTGACCGGATCTGGTGGCATTGGGGGGTGGAGTTGGGAGGGGGAAACCTAAGACTTGGAAAACACTTAGAGTGGAGGGATCGGGATGAAACTTGGTGGAACAAATAAGCACAAGTCCTAGATACATGATTGACATAACCGGAACGGATCCGCTCTCTTTGGGGTAGTTGGGGGAGGGGTTGATTCTGAAAAATTAGAAAAAATGAGGTATTTTTAACTTACGAACGGGTGATCGAATCTCAATGAAATTTGACATTTAGAAGGATATCGTGTCTCAAAGCTCTTATTTTAAATCCTGACCGGGTCTGGTGACATTGGGGGAAGTTTGGGGTGGGGGAACCTAAAATCATGGAAAACGCTTAGATTGGAGGGATTGGGATGAAACTTGGTGGGAAAAATAAGCAGAAGTCTTACATACGTGATGTACATAATTGGAACGGATCCGCTCTATTGGGAGGTGGGGGGTTCATTCTGAAAAATAAGAAAAAATGATGTATTTTTAACTTACCAAGGAGTGATCAGATCTTCATGAAACTTCATATTTAGAAAGACCTCGTAACTCAGATCTCTTATTTTAAATCTCAACCGGATCAAGCGTAATTGGGGGGGGGGGGCAGTTGGGGGGGACCGGAAATCTTAGAAAATACTTAAAGCGGTGATATCAGGATGAAACTTGGTGGGAAGAATAGAAACCTGTCTAAGATAAGTGACTGACATAACCGGACCAGATCTGCTCTCTTTGGTGGAATTGGGGGGGGGGGTAATTTTGAAAATTGAGGTATTTGTAACTTACGAAAGGGTGACCAGATCTTAATGAAATTTGACATTTAGAAGGATCTTGTGCTTTAAAGTTCTAATTTTAAATTCCGACCAGATCCTGTGACATTTGGGGGAGTTGGAGGGGGAAATCGGAATTCTTGGAAAACGTGAAAATTGGGTTTTTTTTTTATCTCACGTATAGATGATCGGATGTTAATGAAATTTGATTTTTAGAAGTAATTCATGTCTCAGAGCTCTTATTTCAAATCATGACCACATCTTTTGACATTGGGGGGAGTTGGAGGGGGGAATCTTGGAAAAACACTTGGAGTGGAGGATTCGGGATGAAGCTTGGTGGATAGAATAAACAAATGTCCTTGATACGTGATTGACAGAATCGTACTGGATTCGCTCTCTTTGGGGGAGTTGGTGGGGGGGGTTCAGTGATTTGGCAAGGTTGGTGCTTCTGGACGTGCTAGGACGATGAAAATCGGTAGGCGTGTCAGGGAGCTGCACAATTTGACTTGTTAAAGTCGTTTTCCCAGATTAGACCATCTGGGGGTCTAAAGGGAGAGGAAAAATTAGAAAAAAATAGGTATTTATAACTTACGAGTGGGCGATCGGATTTTTGATATTTAGAAGGACATCGTGACTCAGAGCTGTTATTTTAAATCCTGACCGGCATTAAGCCTCTTATTTTCCTTTTAAATCAATCTATTGATTCATAGAATTTTGTTAGAGCTCATACCATATGATCTCTTGGCTCTTAGCTCTTCATGCCGCGTCACAATGAGCTCTTAGGGCTTGTTTTTCATTTAAGTTTGAAAAGAATATTGATTTAATTCTTGTTCGTTTTAGGTCTGATTTATTCATAAATATTAGTTCCTGTTTGTATCAAATTTGAATTGTCGGTGGACTCAGAGCTCTTATCGCCTCGTCACAAGTGCCATATGAGCTCTTAGCTCTTGTTTTTTTTTATTTAATCGTTCGTTTTGATTCATGTTTGATGTTGCTACTATCAAACAGTTCGTGGTAACGAACTGTAGCAAGGAGTAACCCGGCTGAGTAGTAACAAAAACTCTAAAGAATGGATTTTGATACCAATAGCTACATCAAAAGAATCGCATTTTAATGTTGATTTTAAATATATAAGTTTCATCAAGTTTAGTGTTACCCATCAAAAGTTACGAGCCTGAGAAAATTTGCCTTATCTTAGAAAATAGGGGGAAACAACCCCTAAAAGTCATAGAATCTTAACGAAAATCACACCATCAGGTTCAGTGTATCAGAGAATCCTATAGTAGAAGTTTCAAGCTCCTATCTACAAAAACGTGGAATTTTGTATTTTTTGCCAGAAGGCAGATCACGGATGCGTGTTCATTTGCTTGTTTGTTTGTTATTTTGATTTTTTCCCAGGGGTGATCGTATCGACCCAGTGGTCCTAGAATCTTGCGAGAGGGCTCATTCTAACGGAAATGAAAAGTTCTAGTGCTCTTTTTAAATGACCATAAAAATTGGAGGGCACCTAGGCCCCCTCCCACGCTAATTATTTTCCCAAAGTCAACGGATCAAAATTCTGAGATAGCCATTTTATTTAGCGTAGTCGAAAAACCTTATAACTATGTCTTTGGGGACGACCTACTCCATCACAGTCCCCGTGGGAGGGGCTAAAAGTTAAAAATTTTGACCAGTGCTTACATATAGTAGTGCTTATTGGGAAGTGTACAGACGTTTTCAGGGGGATATTTTGGTTGGGGGAGGGGTTGACAAGATGGGGATATGTTTGGGGGATTTTCCATCGAGGAATTTGTCATGGGGGAAGAAAATTTCCATGAAGGGAGTGCAGGATTTTCTAGCATTATTTAAAAAAAAAACAATGAAAAAAAAAATAAATATGAAAAGTTTTTTCAACTGGAAGTAAGGAGCAGCATTAAAACTTAAAACGAACAGAAATTATTACGCATATGACGGGCTCACCTCCTCCTAATACCTCGCTCTTTACGCTAAAGTATTTTTAGTGATTTCAACTATTTATTCTACGGCTTTTGTGATTCGGGGATCATTCTTAATGAATTGGGGCAAAATTTAATCTTTATTGTAAAGAACGAGGTACTGACAAGGGGTTGAACCCCTCATATATGTAACAAAAACATGATTACAAAAGTCGTTGCGTAAGCTAATTTATAAGTTACGTCTATCTTTTTCTAATAAAAACATTCGTAAAAAATTAAAAGTTCTAGTTGCCTTTTTAAACAACCAAAAAATCGCAGGGCAACTAGGCTTCCTCCACCGTTCCTTTTTTTCTCAAAATCATTCGATCAAAACTATGAGAAAGCCATTTAGCAAAACAAATAAATAAATAAACTTGCAAATTTTTTGTTAATTATTTCTTAGCGGAGAGCCAAAATCAAAACATTCATTGATTCAAAAACGTTCAGAAATTAAATAAGAAAAACAAGTTTTTTTTAGCTGAAAATAAGGAGCAACATCAAAACTTAAAACGAATAGAAATTACTTCGTATATGAAAGGGACTGCTTCCTCATCAACGCCCCGCTCTTTACGCTAAAGTTTTTTACTGTTTTAAAAAACAGAGTTAAGAGAAAGAGTAAAAGTTTTTTACTGTTTGAAAAAGCAGAGTTAAGAGAAAGAGTAAAAGTTTTTTACTGTTTTAAAAAGCAGAGTTAAGAGAAAGAGTCAAACTTTTTTACTGTTTTAAAAAGCAGAGTTAAGAGAAAGAGTCAAACTTTTTTACTGTTTTAAAAAGCAGAGTTAAGAGAAAGAGTCAAACTTTTGCGTAAAGAGGGGGGCGTTGATGAGGAAGCAGCCCCATTCATATACGAAGTAATTTCTGTTCGTTATAAGTTTTAATGTCGCTCCTTACTTATAGTTAGTAAAAGTTTTTTTTTATTTAATTACCAATGAAAAATCACCTTTTGGTTGCCTTGTGGTCGACACTGTTTTTGAACGTTCTTTCTCCACTTAATCTATTTAAATCTTCACTTTTTGCCCCCTTCCGTGGAGCTCTTGTATACTTTAAGTTCTCATTACCTCTACACACCTCATTCAGATCGGCCCAAGACAGATCGTTGACAAGAACAGTCTTTGGCAGTCTTTCATCTTTCATTCAAAGAACTTGGCCTAGACATCGTCTTTTTTTTTTTATTAAAGCCCCAGAATGTTGGATCGAACAAGATTTATAAACAATTTGTTGTTTAGTACGCAGTGATCAAACAAGTGCCTAAACTATCCTTAGAAAATTCCTCTGGAAAACATTTAACAAATACTCCTCAGTCTTTCATGCCCCCGCGAAGCACACGCTGTTATTACCCATGGGTTTCAGTTTTATCATCGGAGTTTTTTAAATTTAGTTGAGATTTTATTTATTTGTTAATTATAATTTCTGTTCATTTTAAGCTTGAATTAGAGAAATATTTTAAATAAGTAGTTTTAAGAAAAAACGCTTTATTGATGATGTTTTTACAATTTTCACTAATTGTGTGTCGATACAGCTGGATGTAAAGTAAATAGTAAAGTGCCAACGGCAGTGAGAAAACTGACTTGCCCCTAGAAAACTAATATATAAACAATAAATTGGGTTACGCAATGAAGAAACTCTCAAGACGGTGCTTAGTAGAGAAAACTAATTGAGAATTTTGGCAATAGAATGGACTACCTAAGCAAAACAAAAAACTTCTACTACCACTATGAAATACACAGTGGAGCAAAAAGCTGTTTATTATCAACCTGAAAACCAATCTTGAGACTTTTAAACCATTTCAGTCCTTTCAAAGGGTCACTTTAACCCTCAGATGATTTTCCATTTGACCCTGGATGGACGGCTACAGCAGACGAGCTTTGGAACTCTGTCATCCTTCATCCGTCATAGTGCTTTAGCCATTTCAATCTTTCTTTAATTTTAACCCTAGAAAATGGGATTGAACTGTATGAGCTATGTGGGATTACACCAAGCTTGCTGTTTGATATAGGGTCAAGTCAAATACGTACCTAACACTATCCATATGATCCCGGGCAATCCCGAGGCGTTTCTACGACCTCAATCCATTCAGAGGTTCACTCCTTATACCGCTCCCCATAAAATTCCAACTCCCTCTGAATTTGTGCTTTTTGCCCTTCCTACCCTGTTTGGAAACAACCAGTTTTTTATTTGACAGCAGATAGACGGCCACAAAAGGAAGTCTTTGGAAGTATGTCTTCCTTCATCCATACAAAGCACCCTAGCCATTTCAACTATTTTTTAATTATTATTCTAGAAAATGAGAATGAATTGTGTTTAATCCCAGCTTGCTGTTCGATATACGATTAGTCAAATACGCACCCAACTCTATCCATAGATAATTCCTCTAGAAAATATTTCAGAAAAATCTCCTTCTGCCTTTCGAAGCGCCCTCATTACAAAACTATGCTTGACACCAGTCATTGCTGTGGCTTCCGATTTTTTAATCATGGTTTGCAAACTTACCTTCCTATTTGTCACCCTGGGGCTGGGCTATTCAACTTTTTACGTCTTCACTCTATCCAGGATCTTCAGTAATAATGTCACCCAGAGAAGTGAAGATTTCTGTTAATTGATTTTCTCGTTACCCAGCATCACCCCTTCATAAAAAGTTATTCCTGGTCTAAGTGACTTGTTCTTCTTAACAGTAATTTTCAAACCTATTGTTTCACCTTAAACTCTCAAAACCACCAAAATTGCAGTCATTTTGCCAACATTTTTATCTAGGACAATCACCTCACCTGAATAATCTAAAAACATGAAGTTTTACATCCTCTCTCCTTTTAAAAACCCCGCTATTCTTTTCTTCAAACATTTTATACAGAGTTTTAATTCTAACAGCACAATCCTACCAAGTAATTCAATTCTAATAAAATTAAATTAATGCCTCTAAATTCATTACGCTTACTCTTATTGCCCTTAATATACAGGAATTTGATTTTGAAATTCAACTCACAATACAAACGAGGAAACTAAGCGTAAACCAACGGTAAGACGGTCCTATTATCGTTCGTTTATTTATCTATTGTGTATTATGGAAAGGCAATGTGGTCTTCATTGTTAAAAGACGAGTAACAAAGACACAATGAAAATTTTATAGTTAGAAACTGTATATTTTTATGCAATTTTTTATATAAACACCAAAAGAATTATCTTGAAATACTTAGCGAAATCTTTGGTTGATTTTGATTTTCCTTGTTACTGAGTTTGGCATGTCCCTAATTTTGACAGTGGATTTCTGGAGGATTTCGTATATATTGTTTAGATTTTTATCTAGGTCACATTTACATAAATAGATAAATTTTGACATAGTGAAAAATTTTGAATAATTGTTTAGTTTTAATATAGA
This sequence comes from Artemia franciscana, assembly GCF_032884065.1. NCBI lineage: Eukaryota > Metazoa > Arthropoda > Branchiopoda > Anostraca > Artemiidae > Artemia > Artemia franciscana. Next base: position 47,945,543 of record NC_088873.1, read on the forward strand.
TTGTGAATGGGTAACTTAAATACACGAGAGCCAGAACTAAGGTAGGATAAGCTTGTTTTGGTGTTACTTGGTTATTCTACATTTTTTTTCATAGGCATATATTTTGGGGTGATACCTAACGCGGGTATACCATGGGGGATTCATAGTAGGCATGCTGCTTGCCTGGGTAGGAATTTAAAGTACCGAAACCCAATAGGCAAGTGTGTATTCTCCTGATGAGCCCTTGTGTTGGGTTGTTGCCTCTGATTTATTTGTCTTTTTTAATTTTTCATATTTGGTAGATGACGACTTATACTTACTTAAGACATGACTGCCTGACCATGGATTATTCTTTATGGTTGATTGTGTATGGCTATGCTGTTTGACCTATGTGTTTGTATGGATGAGTAGGGTTAAGGCCTCATTCAAGTACTGATCTATATTAATTACTAATGTAGGAAAACATTCTTCCTTTTCTCCTTCTGTCTTTTTTTTCTTTTATTTTCTGTTCGAATGACTCCTTTCCCATTTTTCTAGGACCATTGATTCAATACGATCACACATAAGGAAAAAACAAAAAGCAAACAAACAAAAACACATCCGTGATATTTTCTTCAGGAAAAAAAAAGTGAAATTCCATATCTTTGTGGTTTGAAACCTCTTTGGGAACAATCATAGTTTGGTAGCCTATTAATATCATTTGCCTTTTAGGGGATGTTTCTCCCTTATTTCGAAAATCAGGTGAATTTTCGCAAGCACTTAGCTATCGATAGGTAATTCAGGATTAGGATAAAATGTTATTTTTTTTAATGTATTAATCATAAAGTTAATGGTAACGAACTGCAAGTAAGAGGTGACCCGGCTCAATAGTAAACGAAACTCTAAAAAACAGAATTTCGATACCAACGGGTGCATTAAAAGAATTGGATTTTTATACTGATTTTAAATATATAAGTTTCATCAAGTTTAATCTTACTCATCAAAAGTTACGAGCCTGAGAAAATTTGCCTTATTTTCTAAAAGGGGAAAAACACCCCTTAAAAGTCATAGAGTCTTAATAAAAATCACACCATCAGATTCAGCGTATCAGAAAGCCTTACTGTAAAGGTTTCAAGCTCATATCTATAAAAATGTTGAATTTTTTGCCAGAAGAAATATCACGGATATGTGTTTATTTGTTTTTTTCCCGGGGGTGATCGTATCGACTCAGTGGTCCTAGAATGTCGCAAGAGGGCTCATTCAGACGGAAATTAAAAGTTCTAGTGACTTTTTTAATTACTGTTACAAAAGGTCCTTTTTTAGAGTTTCGGTTACTATTAACCCGAGTTGCTCCTTACTTACAGTTGGTTACCATAAACTGTTGAAAAATGTATTTCAGTGATACTTTTGATCTTGGGAATGTTGCTTTTGATCTTTAGAAGAAGAATCAAATAATTTAATATCTATGCTGCTTACCTTAGTTTAAGAGCTGAAGATCTATCTCAAAAATCTATATTTATGAGTATTTCACTTTGACAATAAAAGAAAATACAAACATTTCTTTTATTGAATAAATAAAGCGATTCTCCAGCTTCTCCTTCTACCCCCTCTTTTACACTAGCTTTTTAGTGCAAAATGAGGCGCACATTGCACCCTGTTTAAAACAGAGTAATTCACAGATTCTTAATCTTTGTGACTCAAGGACCAAAATGGATCCCATTGTCCCCCCTGCCAGCTTTTTTGCAGAAAGTTAAACATGCTGCAGCTTTTTCGAAGCAAACTAAGGGTATCGTCTTCAGTCTATATGATTGCAAGATCAACGTGGGTCAGTGACCTCTCCACTTTGTTTTATTTCTGACATTATAACAGCAAAGTATTTGAACTTTTTCAACCTCTGCGTAAACTAGAATAAATTACTTTTAGAGTAAGAATCAACACCAAAATTGTCATAAGCGTTTTGACTAACGAATGGTAGGTGATATCCTAAGCCCCATAACAAAATTAGCTGAGTTAATTAAAAAGTTTCAAGTTAAGTTTTGTCAAATTTAGAATTAGATATAGTTTTTGTCCAATTGAGTTGCTTAAAAAAGCAATTGAAAATCCAAGATTTTGAAATCAAGATGGTTTTTGCACTACTTTAAAAGCCTTTCTTTCTTTCTTTCTCTTAATTCTACTTTTTAAAACAGTAAAAAACTTTAGCGTAAAGAGCAGGGCGTTGATGAGGAAGCAGCCCTTTCATATACGAAGTAATTTCTGTTCGTTTTAAGTTTTAATGTTGCTCCTTACTTCCCTTTAAAAAACTTGTTTTTTATTTAATTTCTGAACGTTTTTGAATCAATGCATGTTTTGATTTTGGCTCTCCGCAGATGAATAATTAAAACGAAATTTGCATATCTATTTTTGTATTTTTGTATATTTATTTTTGTATATATATGTTTGTATTCTCATGTTTTTATTACGTGTATAAAGGGATTCACCCCCTCGTCAGTACCTGGCTCTTTATCCTAAAGCTTAAATTTTTCCCAATTTATTAAGAATGATCCCTGAATCACAAAAGCCGTAGAATAAATAAATAGTTGAATTTACTAAAAATGCTTTAGCGTAAAGAGCGGGGTATTAGGAGGAGGTGAGCCCATCATACACGTAATAATTTATGTTCGTTTTAAGTTTTCATGCTTCTCCTTACTTTCAGTTGAAAAAACTTTTTCATATTTATATTTTCATTGTTTTTTTTTAAATAATGCTAGAAAATCCTGCTCTCCCTTCATGAAAATTTTCTTCCCCCATGAAAAACTCCTCCAAGGTAAGTTCCCCCCACATATCCCCCTCTTCTCAACCCCCCCCCCCCTCAACCTAAATATCCCCCAGAAAAAGTCTGTACTCTTCCAAATAACAATTACTATATGTAAGCACTGGTCAAAGTTTGTAACTTGTGGCCCCTCCCACGGGGATTGTGGGGGAGTAAGTCGTCCCCAAAAACATAGTCATAAGGTTTTTTGACTACGCTGAGTAAAATGGCTATCCGGCTATCAGAATTTTGATCCGGTGACTCTGGGAAAATAATTAGCGTGGGAGGGGGCCTAGGTGCCCTCCAGTTTTTTTGGCCACTTAAAAAGGGCACTAGAACTTTTCATTTCCGTTAGAATGAAACCTCTCGCAAGATTCTAGGACCACTGGGTCGATACGATCACCCCTGGGAAAAAAAAAAAACAAAACAAAAAAACAAACAAATAAACACGCATCCATGATCTGCCTTCTGGCAAAAAACACAAAATTCCACATTTTTGTAGATAGGAACTTGAAACTTCTAAAATAGGATTCTCTGATACGCTGAATCTGATGGTGTGATTTTTGTTAAGATTCTATGACTTTTAGGGGTTGTACCTCCTATTTTCTAAAATAAGGCAAATTTTCTCAGGCTCGTAACTTTTGATTGGTATAATTAAACTTGATGAAACTTATATATTTAAAATCAGCATTAAAATGCGATTCTTTTGATGTAGCTATTGATATCAAAATTCCATTTTTTAGAGTTTTGGTTACTATTGAGCCGGGTCGCTCCTTACTTCAGTTCGTTACCACGAGCTGTTTGATAAAGTAGAACAGATCAGTGTTTCCACATTTTTATTTTTAAAATCCATAATAAAGAACTGAAAAGTCCTTAGAAATCCCCATATTCAGTACCAAAATCCCTAAAAAACTCCCATTTTCTAATTACTTCCTAAACCGTTTCTCCCTATCTCATTTTACCAGTACCAGTGAAAGGTAGCACATTTTGGCTTCTTAGATTGAAGACTAGCTATCAGTACCATGATAGAATCTCTCGTCATGTCGTTTAAAATGCTTTTTAATCATAAACTAAATACAAATAGCTTAAAATATACTTCAAATAATATAAAGCAAATAGAAAAGAAAATGCAATACTGTAATGTAGATTACAGTACAAGATGTTTAACACTGTTCAATCGTAACTTGTAAAACGTAATCATACCTTATCTTCCTCTGATGTGTCTTCACTTTTTTTTTGTATGGTGACTGAAGCTTTCACCCTTTTCATGTGGTGAAGTAACTGATCATATTCACATTCTACACTTTCTTGAGCCCTTTTCATTCCATATTTTGTTTTTAGAATCCCCGCAAAGTTTCTGTTTTTAGTTTATTCTTGACGGTCAGTTTTTATTACTTTTACAGCGCTGAAAAACCTCTCGACATTGACATTTGAAATGGAAGGGTGAAAATAAATAATACTGCCGGTTTCAGGTTAGGATACAAGTTCTTTCCAGCAGCATTTTTTTTTGCCAATACCAAACACCAGTAGGTCACGGCATCCATTTTTTTGGTGTTTTCAATATCGATGAGGCTCTGCCTCCTTCATTCCTGCTCGGTTTTGGCTCCATCCCATGGGACCTGTCCATACTTCCTAACAAAAGGTAGCAGAGGGGCAAACTAAAGTGATTGGGCTGACACTGTGTCAACCATTTCAGCATATTTGTAAATTTTGTCTTTCAAACGGAACCTTTTCTGTATCTGCTCTACTGATTTGATATAGAGCACCTGTGCAGCTTCGAGAACGTTTTCGATTGAATCAGGAAGGACGGCGGTATCTGACCTTAACGTCGAGAGAGGGTTGTGTCCCTTTGGGCCTAAGTAAACGCTTTCAAGAGGAAGTTAAAACTTCCGATTGTTCACATCGATTTCAAAAGCACTAGTTGATTCCACATAGTCCAACTGCAGAAAGTTTAGAGACAACTCTTTGATCAGAGACTCAGTCTCTTGTTTAAGGCAATAAAACAGTAGCCAGTCAGCCTGAAAAGCTACATTGAAGTCCATGAACAAGCCCAATGCAAATGTAGAAACTCAAAATGACATTCCATGAACAGGTTCAGATTTGTGTAGACAACCTCGTATAGTTTTGTTGCATCCTCAACTAGTAGAACTCTGTAGTAGGCGCTTAGAGTATCCCACTGCTCAAGTATCTTGTCAACAACAGCTTTGACTGAAAGCCACCTGATCTGTCCAGCCTGGAGAATCCTGTGCATGTCAATTTGAGGATGCTGCCTCTTAGCACTATGCGTAAAGTGCATATAGATGGACTGACAGATATCTTCCGTTGATTTTGGTAATTTTTTACATTCGTAAGAAGCAACTAGATGGACCATATGGCAAGAGCACTTCACAGTCACTACCCATGGAAATTCTTGTCTGATCATGGATGTAACACTTTCATGAGCTCCCATTATGGAGTTAGTGGTATCAGAACAGAACCCTTTGAAATTAGCAGGAGGAAGTTTGTGTGTTTAAACTATGCCCTTCTTTAGCTCCTCAAATATAGACTTGGCTGAAGAATCAGGGTACTCAATTAAATCAAGTATGTCAATTTCAAATGAAAATGGTCATCATTGCAGAATATAACTCCTACTGCTAGAAGTTTTTTGGTTGATACATCAGTTGATTCGCCAATAATGACAGAGAAGCAGCGATTCTGCAGGGTTTCAGTCAAACGTTCTTCATAGAAGCCACTTTGTCCTATTTGTGTAACATTGGTAGCTTTTTGATTCTTGAAGCGGACGTTGTCAACTACCTGCTTTGAAGTTAATGATTTCAAAAAATCTACCAGAGGCTCAACCTTTGAAATAACTAGGTCCTGCTCCACCAAAAACTGCAGATCTGGGTCTTTAGAAGCTTCTTCTTAGCCACGCCTTCAGTTGTGGGTCAGTCAGCCAAAAATCAACAAACTTTTGACAGTACTGTGTACTAGCACCATGTACAGGTTCACCCTTTTTCTGTTTCTCTTTAGTTGAGATTTTATAGATCGAGGTCGGTGGCAACAATCACTACTGTTGGCTACACTGCTAAAACTCAAAACCTCATACAACTAATTCTCAAAAACTTTTCATCAAGATGAAGCTGAAGCAGTCGCAAATATTACTGTTGCGATTTAATTTAAAACAAAAGGTTAGCATGTTTACTGTCATTTAACCACTCTTGAAACAAAAGTATTCTAGCTTAATAGAGGAGGGCAAAATCATCAGACTATCCAGGGCATGCCTGAGTGTCAATTGTTACATGATTAGTGCAGCAGATGGTGTCAGGTGAGTAGAGGTACATTGCTTATGCTAATGTCACCTAACATTGAATGGTAGCCAATGAAATAACTAGAATCTATACAACTTTTACAAGGCAAATTCTGCTACAAAATACTTTATTTGTTGCTTAATCCATTTAAAAAATGGATTTATAATGAAACAGTAAGTTTAAGACCAATGTTTTAAAGGTTGAGACCAATGTTTAAGAAATTGAGACCAATGTTTTAAGCCTTGGTTATATCCCAAAACTAGAAATATTTTGGTCATTTTCAAGAGCTTAAATTGTGCTTAAATTTGAATTTGCAACATAAGTGATTGTTAAATTCGTAAAGAACATAAAAAAAGGCATCGAGTGGTATGATCACTTTATTTGTAAGTCAAAAATATGAACAACAAAAATTTACCAATTCAAAATCTTTCAATCTTTCAATGATCTCAAAATCTTTGTGATGTTAAAAATGTTTAAGTAACTGAAGAAGTAATTCTGTGTGATTCCAAGTTTAATTCGCAAGGAAACATATCCTGAATCGAATTATCCTGCTTCTCTGATCAAGAAGATGATGATGATGAACAAATTAAAGGAAAACCCGTAAAAATTCCCTAAAAGTCCATGGGAGAGGAAAAATCCCTAGAAAATCCCAAGATCCCTAAAAAAATCTTACCCCTAAAAGACTTGAAAAATCCCCATTTTAGGGGGGAAATCCCCATAGTGGAAACACTGGAACAGATATCTATATAAGTCATTGGGCTTATAAACCCTAAAGCAATTCACCCTGCTTTATAACCAAAGCTTGGAGCGGATAAAATCATCGTGATACTGTGAAAGCCTTCTGGAAACATCTTCAGAATAAAGGTACTTATAATTTAACATTTTCCTTAGATTTATATGTATTCTCTTTTCATTGTTCCCTATTTATTTGTATTTTATACCTTTTTACACCGATGATTAGCTTCAGTCAAAATTGAGCTTGCACTGAAAAACGAAAAAAGAAAAAAAAATATTGAACCAAGCTCAAACTGAGTAAGCTAGGTTTATCAATTACAACAACATCTAGTTAAAATTTGTTAATTTTGCGGAGGGGGGATTTTGTGCATATCATTTGGGGCATTAACTCATGCTTTTTAACTTCAATCACGCCTTACGAAAAAGTTCAAGACCTTATCAAAATGAAAAAATAAAATTGGTGTAAGCTACTAATTACTTTACATATTATCTCGACATCTAACTACTGTCTAACTAACACATCAATCTTCTACTCATAAACATAGGTTTAAAAATGTCAACTATACTCATATAAAATCCAAGCTCTGTGATCATTTCTATAATTTTTCAATTCGTGCTTTTGCTCATTTTTGTATTTTCATTGCTACTGAGTCTTTCTCATCCGTTTAGAACGAAATTTGTTTTTGGTCTGAACAAAGATTTAAAAACTCAAGAAAAATATATTGTTGGCCATTAGAAGAGATAACAGAAGTAGATATTTCACACTAAAGTCTCAAAAATGTATATTTCCACATTTTAGAATTTGGATCTCAAGTAAGACTAGGGTTATTCTGTACTTGAGTGAACTTAAAATTTACTCCTGAGCTTTGATACTAACTAAATCAGCTCTTGGTTATTTGGGACTCAAAATTTCACTCGGCCTTTTTAGAGGAAAGTAACGTTAGACATATAATCAAATGTTAAAAAACTAACAGAAAATATGTGGATTATTATATTCATTTTATCATTATAATAATATTCTCAAAAATAAGTTTTGTGAATTGTAAACATTTTCCTTAGCACAAAATGGCTTTTTTTTTCAACTCGTTTTAAGAAGTCTTAAGAAGAACTCGTCTTAAGAAGAAAATTTAAGGGGATTTTGCGGGGATTGTTGAGCTAAATCAAAAGATTCTTTGCGCAACCAGGTGATCAAAATACAGTTAGATAAAATCTTGAATTGCTGAGATTGACAGCTACTGCTACTACTATGATCATGCCTGCGACTGCAAATGCTACATCTAGTTCTAAGGGCTGCTAAATTTGTTTTAAGGAATGTGTCATATTTTTTCCGGAAATGTGCTTTTTGTGTCATCTCAGAGTCCATAATGTTTCACAAAATGTGTCATATTTTTTCGCTAAAAATGGTATCATATTTAATTGTAAAATCTTTATTTGGAGTTTTTACAAATAAGTTCAAAAAGGATCTTTTCACGGAGGAATTTATCATGAGGGAGGAGAATTTCCATGAAGAGAGCGTAGAATTTTCTAGCATTATTTAGAAAAAAATGAGAAAATAAATAAAAAACAGTTTTTTCAACTAGAAGTAAGGAGCAGCATTAACACTTAAAACAAACAAAAAGTAATAGGTATGTAAGGGGTTCGTCTCCTCCTCAATATTTCGCTCTTTACGCTAAATTATTTTTAGTAATTTCAACTATTTTTTCTATGACCTTTGTGTTTCAGGATTCACTCTTGCATCTTTGGGACTAAATTCAAGCTTTAACGTAAAGAGTAAGGTATTGACGAGGGGGCGAACCCCCTCATATACGTAATAAAAATATACAAATATAGAAGTTCGTCACGTAAGTTAATTAAATAAAAAAAGTATTTTTTTAACTGCATGTAAGTGACATTAAAACTTGAAACGAACAGAAATTATTTCTTATATGAAAGGGGTTGTCCCCCTCAACGCCTTGCTCTTTACGCTAAAGTTTAACTCTTTCTCACAACTCTACTTTTTAAACAATGAAAAACTTTAGCGTAAAGAGCGAGGCCTTGAGAAGGGGATAACCTCTTTCATATACGGAGTAATTTCTGTTCGATTTAAGTTTTAATGTCGCTCCTTACTTTCGGTTAAAAAACTTGTTTTTTTATTTAATTGTGAATGTTTTTAATTACTGCGTATTTTGATTTTGGCTTACTGCAGATGAATAATTAAAACCCTAAAATCGTCTGATCAAAAGTTTGAGACAGACATTTTGTTTAGCATAGTTGAAAGGTCAAAAAAACCAATACCTTTCGAGATAGCATGACCCCCACAGCCCCTGGGGATAGACATTTGTGTTATAAAAACTGCTTGTTGTTTCCGTATAGTATCTGTTAATGGGGAGTCTAAAGACATTTCTCTGGAGGGGGGCTGCGATTTTGTACTTTGCCTGGGCTTCTATGGGGAGAATTTTCCGCGGGCAGAGAAATTTCCGGGGTTGAACTTTCCAAGGCAAGTTTTACACTGGGGGGATTTGACAGAATTCTTATACGAAACTCTTTTTATTTGTCATACTATTTCTTTCCCAACTTAATTTTGCATGTGGAGATATCCCGGGGAAATTTTCAGGGGATTTTGGATTTCCTGGGAAAATTTCCACGGGCGGTGGATTCTCAAATTGATGAGATAAAGGATTAGAGATAAAGGTTTTTTTTAAATAAGTAGGCTAAGAAAAAAATATCAAGCTTAAACATCCGAAAGAAATTTTATGGAGGCAGGAAGGAATTCTCAGCGAGTATAGAATTGTCCGGATGGAATTTTACGGTGGGGAGATATTTTAAGTTTTAGGAGGTTTCCACGGAGGAGTTTACCGTGAGGGAATTTTTCATGGAGGGTGAGTCAGATCTAACGATTAGTATCCTCTTAATCTATTCCACAACACCCATAGCCACTATTCTTTTCTTTTTCACCGATAACCAGGAAGAAGGCTTAACGGCGATTCCCTCAAGACCTCATTACAAACACCTGGGTTTGACGCAATTTCGCGCGTCTCTGGTGCACCTGTATGTTATGTAATTGTAATTAAGGGTAAGAGAATATCGCGTGACTTTATCCCAGGATTTCTTCGAATGTTACATAATAAGGTTTAGAATGTTACGTAACAAGGTTTCCTAGAGTCCACTAGCCAAGCAGGAAAGTTTTTTTAAGGCATTTTTCATCAAGAGGTATTTTAAAGACTTTTTAAAAGACATTTTGCTTCAAAAAGTTTCATTATATTTCAAGACGTTTTTAAAAACATTTTTCTTCAAGAGGTTTCAAGATGTTTTGTAAGACATTTTTTTCAAGACATTTTGCAAGACATTTCAAGACGTTTTATAAGATTTTTTCTTCAAGACGTTTTTAAAGACGTTTCAAGACATTTCATGACGTTTTCTATGACATTTTTTTTCAAGGCGATTTTCTTCGTGATTTCGTTAGTTCTTAAGCAATAAGGGATTGTTTACGTATGTTATGGATAACGCATTCACACCTGATGTACTAGACTTTAGGGCCTTGTAAAGAAATCTCCACTTGTAACTGAGCATGGCACACACACAGGTGTTACGTAATGACGGGGGACACATGTGGGTGGTAATTAATGACAGTGCACACGTGTGGTGTTAAGTAATGGCAGCACACATGTGAGTGTCACCTAATGGCGGTGAACAAGTAAGATTTTACTTAATTGCAGCGCACACATGGTATATTACATAATACTTTAAGAGATTTCATTTTCTTTTTTTTTCAAGGTGATTAATTCTTTCAAGTTATATTTTTTCAAGGCGTTTGTTTTCTTCAGGATTTCTTTTCTTTCAAGGTGTTTCTTTTCTTTCAAGGTGATTTTCTCAGGGAACCTTTGTATTCTAAAAATTTTTGCCCCATTAGGATTCTTAAAGGCCATTTCCATCTAAACAAATGGTGCCCGGGCATCTGGACCATGAAATTCTTTCTAATATTATGTTTCAGGAAATAGATCCTACGAAATAGCCTATTGCACGCAAGAGGAATCCCCTGTTCCGTTTACTGGCTGAATTAAATGATTTTCAACCTTATCTGAATGAGAGCGCATAAGTATTCCTTTGCTATTGATTTCTGGTCCATTAAATACACCTGAAATACACAACAAATAGATTGAAGAACCAGCTTTTCAGTGGGACAGTCTTTTTTGGCTAAAATAAATGTCCACGTTGACCCTTATTTCGTAGGATTACCTAAACCTTTTAGAAACAAATGCGTTACCGTACGCCATTACTCCCTCGACACTCGAGGTTCAATATGAGTATATTTTTTGATAATTCTAAATCAATTAACCATTTCAGAATTTTCACACAATAGATTTTTCGGCCTTCTATTGGCTAGAATTGCTATTTTGCACTACAAATCGGCTGAAAATGCCGCTCTGCTGGGAGACTTTTTGGCTAAAATAAACATCATCTGGTGCATATTATCACACTCAAGTATTTTTCCAACTTTTCCCCCTCAAAAATAAATTTATAAATTAAAAATGACCATTGTTTTTATTTGAACTTGTTGCTTGCTGATTTTTATTCTTGAAACTTGTTGCATGTTCGTTTTTATTCATCATGAAACTTGTACATTGATTTTTATGGCACTTGGTATTAACCAAGTGACATATAGCAATCGCCAATTCTGTCGGTCTGTCTGTCGGTCTGTCGGTCCCGGTTTTGCTACTTTAGGCACTTCCAGGTAAGCTAGGACGATGAAATTTGGTAGGCGTATCAGGGACGGGACCAGCTTAAATTAGAACGCTCTCTTTGGGATAGTTGGGGGGGGGGGTTATTTCCGAAAAATTAGAAAAAATGAGGTATTTTTAGCTTACGAACGGGTTATCGGATCTCAATGAAATTTGATATTTAGAAGGATATCGTGTCTCAAAGCTCTTATTTTAAATCCTGACTGGATCTGGTGACTTTGGGGGAAGTTTGGGGTGGGGAACCTAAAATCATGGTAAACGCTTAGATTGGAGGGATCGGGATGAAACTTGGTGGGAAAAATAAGCAGAAGTCTTACATAGGTGATTTACATAATTGGAACGGATCCGATCTATTGGGGGGGGGGGAGTTAATTCTGAAAAATAAGAAAAATGACGTATTTTTAACTTACGAAGGAGTGATCGGATCTTCATGAAACTTCATATTTAGATGGACCTCGTAACTCAGATCTCTTATTTTAAATCTCAACCGGATCAAGCGTAATTGGGGGGCAGTTGGGGGGGGGGACCGGAAATCTTAGAAATTACTTAAAGCGGTGAGATCAGGATGAAACTGGAAGGGAAGAATAAAAACCTGTCTAAGATACGTGACTGACATAACCGGACCGGATCTGCTCTCTTTGGTGAAATTGGAGGGGGGGTAATTTTGAAAATTGAGGTATTTGTAACTTACGAAAGGGTGACCAGATCTTAATGGAATTTGATATTTAGACGGATCTTGTGCTTTAAAGTTCTTATTTAAATTCTGAACAGATCCTGTGACGTTGGGGGGAGTTAGAGGGGGAGACCGCAATTCTTGGAAAACGTGAAAATTGGGGTATTTTTATCTTACGAATAAATGATCGGATCTTAATGAAATTTGATTTTTAGAAAGAATTAATGTCTCCGAGCTCTTATTTCAAATCCCGACCAGATCGTTTGACATTGGGGGAGTTGGAGGGGGAAATCTTGGAAAAACACTTGGAGTGTAGGAATCGGGATGAAGCTTGGTGGATAGAATAAACAAATGTCCTTGATATGTGATTGACAGAATCGTACTGGATTCGCTCTCTTTGGAGGAGTTGGGGGGAAGGGTTCACTGATATGGCGAGTTTGGTGCTTCTGGACGTGATAGGACGATGAAAATTGATAAGCGTGACAGGGAGCTGCACAATTTGACTTGATAAAGTCGTTTTCCCAGATTCGACCATCTGGGGGGCTAAAGGGAGAGGAAAAATTAGAAAAAATTAGATATTTATAACTTACGAGTGGGGGATCGGATCTTAATGAATTTTGATATTTAGAAGGACATCGTGACTCAGAGCTCTTATTTTAAATTCTGACCGGCATTAAGCCTCTTATTTTCCTTTTTAAATCAATCTATTGATTCGTAGAATTTTTTTTAGAGCTCATACCATATGATCCCTTGGCTCTTAGCTCTTCTCGCCTCGTCACAAGTGCCATATGAGCTCTTAGCTTTTGTTCTTTGTGAAATAGATTTTTGTTCACGGAACTTATTTTGTGCTGATTCTGTTCATGGAACTTGCTTCGTGCCGACTATTTTTCGTGAAACTTGTTGCATGTTAATTTTTCTCTTTGTGACCCTTGTGCTTTGATTTTTCTCCTCGTGAAACTGTTTTGTTCATGGAACTTGTTGCGTGTGGTTTTTTGTTCATGGAACTTATTGTTTCCTGATTTTTGTTCGTTCATCTTGATTTTTCTCTTCGTGGAAATTTTAAAGGTTTTTTTTCCTCGTGAAACTGATGTTGCTCATGGAACTTGTTGAGTTCTGATTTTTTTTTTGTTCATGGAACTTGTTGCATGTTAATCTTTTTCTTCGTGAAGCTTGTACATTGATTTTTCTCCTCGTGATACCGATTTTGGTTTTGGAGCTTGTTGCGTGCTTTGTTTGTTTGTGCCACTTGTTGTGTGCTGATCCTTGTTCGTGAAATTTGTTGCATGTAGATTTTTTCTTTATGAAACTTTCACGTTGATTTTTATCCTCATGAAACTTATTTTATTCATGACACTTTTTGCACGATGTTTCTTTTCAGAATTTTTGCGTCCTGATTTTTCTGCCTGAAATTTGCTGCATGTTGATTTTTCGATTCGTGAAACTTGTACATTTGATTTTTCCCATCACAAAACTGGTTTTAGTAAAAAAACCTATCGCTTTCTGGCTTTTCTTATTTAAAGCTATTCCGCGCTAATTTTTTTTGTGAAACTTGTTGCACGTTGATTTTTAAGTTCTTGAAACTTGTTCATTGATTTTCCTCCTCATCAAAATGATTTTTTTCATGGAACCAATTGCTTGCTGTTTTTTTTGGTCGTGAAACCTACTGTGTGCTGATTTTTGTTCCTGAAACATGTTGCATGTTGATTTTTCTCTTCGTGCAGCTTCTACAGTGATTTTTATCCTCGTAAAACTGATTCTGTTCATGGAGCCTGCTGCGTACTGATTTTTATTAATATAACTCTTGGCATATGGATTTTTATATTCGTGAAATTTATACATTGATTTTCCTCCTCGTGAAACTGATTTTGTTCATGGAACTTCTTGCTTGTTGATTTTTCGATCTCGGAACTGATTGCGTGCTGATTTTTTGTTCAATAAACTTCTTACATGCTGTTGTTTTCTCATCCTGGAACCTACTTTGTTCATAGAACTTGTTGCCTGCTGAATTTTGTTCATGGAATTTGTCGTGGGTTTATTTTTGTTAGTGAAATTTGTTACGTGTTAGGTTAGGTTAAATGCCACGTCTCAAGACTGATGGGGGCTCCCAGAGGAGTAGTAATGTTGTATGTTGGCACATTTGCTTCTTAAAGTGCAGGTAGTCCTACAAAATAAACGGCTAACATGGACAAATGAGAAGAATGAACATGCAAAAAGTTCCAATAACAAAAAACAGCATGCAAGAAGTTCAAATAAAAAGAATGGTCATTTTTAGCTTATAAATTTATTTTTGATGGAAAAAAGCTTGGAAAAACCCAAAGATGTAATAATACGCACAAGAAGACGCTTATTTTAGTCAAAAAGTCTCTCTCCCGGGAAAGTGGCGTTTTCAGCCGATTTGTAGGGCAAAACAACGATTTTAGCCAAAAGAAGGCTAAAAAGAAGGCAGTAATGCCGTGTGATAGCGCATTTTTTTTTAAAAGATGAAGGTAATCTTACAAAACAAAGGGATTAACATAGACATTTATTTTAGCAAAAAAAGACTGTCCCTCAGCGAAGTGGCATTTTCAGCCGATTTGTGATGTAAACCAAAATTTTTGGCCAAAGAAGTCCAAAAAATCAGGAAAAAAAGCTATTGCGTGAAAATTCTGAGATAATCAATTGATTTAGAATTAGCAAAAAAACTGTTCCACAGCAAAGTGGTGTTTTCAGCCGATTTGTGGTGCAAAACAACAATTCTAGTAAAAAAAAAGGCTGAAAAGCTATTGCGTGAAAATTCTGAGATAGTCAACTGATTTAGAATTAACAAAAAACTATACTCATATTGAGCCTCGAGTTTCACAGGCAGTAATGTCGAAAAGTAGCGCATTCATTTCTAAAAGGTACAGTCTTACAAAATAAATCTTACAAAATAAGGGTTAACACAAACATTTAGTTTAGCCAAGAAGACTGTCCGACAGCAAAGCGGTGTTTTCAGCCGATTTGTGGCGCAAAACAACAATTCTAGCCAAAAGAATTCCAAAAAGGCTATTACGTGAAAACTCTGAGATAGTCAATTGATTTAGAACTAAAAAAAATATATACGCATATTGAGCATCGAGTTGCAGACGCAGTAATGTCGTACGGTTGTGCATTCGTTTCTAAATGGTGCAGGTAATTTTACAGAGCAATGGTTAAAATTGACATTTATTTCAGCCAAAAAGTCTGTCCCCCAGAAAAGCGGCGTTTTCACCCATTCAGTGGTGCAAAAGAACAATTCTAGCCAAAAGAATTCCAAAAAGGCTATTGCATGCAAATTCCGAGATTGTCAATTGGTTTAGAATTATCAAAAAACTCTACGCATAATGAGCCTCCAGTTTCAGAGGTAGTAATGCCGTACGGTAGCGTATTTGTTCCTAATAGGTGCAGGTACTCCTTCAAAAGAAATAGATTATCATTTATTTCAGTCAAAAAGATTGTGTCAGAGCAACACTGCGTTTCCACCATTTTTTGGTGCAAAACAGCAATCGTAGCCTAAAGGAATTCAATATTTGTTTCTGCTTATAGAAGCCTTATAAAACGCGAAAGAAAGCATAAATAAAACTTTACCTCTAATAACCCCGCCCTCTGGAATTGACTGCTAGTATGGGCTAGCCACATATTGTCACGGTGGCGTAAATATGCATAGTCTTGTGTTAAACAAATTTGGGGTTTTCATTAAAATCTCTCAGAAATAGCTCTTAACTTACTTCTTATATCACCGCCCCTCTGGTGTTGCTTGCTAGGACCCCACTGTTCTTAAATTTCATAGTCTTTTTGCTTTTTTCCCTGTTTCGTTTTTTGTTTGTTGAGTTTTAAGTACTTTTGTGTGTCTTTATTAATGCTTTGTAAGTTTGTTTTTTATTAATAAAGTTGCATTTACGATAAAAATTGTATCTTTTAGATTACTTGTTTTAGGAGAAAACTTCAATACGTAATGGAATATCTAACTCCGAAAGTATGTGACATCTCATTGATTCAATAGCTATCTTAACCTGTCTAGGTAGAGAACACTACTTAACCTGCTAGAACACTAATAACTCTGTAACAGGCAGGTGTATTTAATGGAATAAAAATGAGCAGCATAAGAATTCTTATGCGCACTCATGTGGAATGGGTCGAAAATTATTTAATCCAGCCAGTAAACAGAACAACGGATTCTTCTTGGGTGCAATTGATTATTTCGTAGAAAATATTTCTGAAACATAATATTAGAAAGACCTTCATGGTTCGGATGTCCGGGGTACGATTCTGTCAGATCAAAACGGTCCTTTTGAATCCTAACGGGGCGAAAATCTTTAGAATATCAATATTCCCTGAAAAAAAAAACCTTGAAAGAAATAACACCTTGAAAGAAAAGAAATCGTGAAGAAAAAACTTCTTGAAAGAAAAAACACATTGAAAGAAAAAACAAACACCTTGAAAAAAAGAATATGAAATCTCTTAAATTATTATGTAAAACCCTGTGTGTTTGCTGCCATTATGTGATATATCACGTGTTTGCCGCAAATACGTAACACTCATGTGTGTGTTGTCATTTCGTAATACCCCACGTGTGCGCTGTCATGACGTAACAACCACGTGTACCCACCATCCTTGCATAGCATCCATATGTGCACCGTGCTCAGTTACCAGCGGGGATTTCCCCACGAGGCCTAAAAATCTAGCACGTCACATGTGAATGCGTCATCCTTAACATAAGTAAACATTCCCTTATTGCGTAATAAAGAAATCATGAAAAAAAGGCTTTGAAGAAAAATGTTTTAGAAAACGTATTGAAATGTCTCGAACGTCTTGAAATACATCTTTAAAAAAATGTCTTAAAAAACCTCTTGAAATGTCTTGAAACGTCTTGAAAAATGTCTTAAAGAGCGTCTTGAAATGTCTTGAAAAACGTCTAGAGGAAAAATATCTTTAAGCGTCTATTAGTTCTGTGGAATAGATTGAGCGGATACTACTCTAACAGCATTATTTTATAAACGATCAGAAACTACTTTAAAAAAACAAGTTTTTTCAACTGAAAGTAAGTAAACTGAAAAAGAACAGTGATAGATCCTATTATTAATTGGTTGCGTCCCTTCTCATCACCTTGCTCTTTATGCTAAGGTTTGACTGTTTGTTCCAATTTTTTTACGAATCCTGAAACACAATGACCGTTTAATTAGAGTTGGAAGTATTTTTAAAGTGCTGAAAACTTGAGCGTGAACAGCATGGTATCTATGAAAGGGAAATCCCCATCATATACGAAATGATTTTTGTTAATTTTTATTTAATAATCAATTATCAATACACACCTTGGGCGGAGGTGGAGGAAATGACACATCGCAGCAGGCACAGGGATAATGCATCTTTTTGTAATCCTAGAAAGCCGATAGGTTAAACATTAGATATAATATCCATTAACGACTGTTGTTTTTTTTATGGAAAATTAATCCTGCTTCTAATTAGTGTTTTCTAATTAAATAAGAGTGTTTCTAATTAAATAAGAGTTTTCAGATAAAGATTTTGTAAACGAAACTAAAAAACTATACTGAAACATAAAACAAATGAAAATAAAGTCACACGATTCATGATAATCACGAAGTCACATCTACAGTCTAGTAAAGGAATTAAATTAGAAAAACAAGTTGTTTTAACGGAAATTAAGGAGCGACATTAAAACTTAAAACGAACAGAAATTACTTCGTAAGTGAAAGAGGTTGCTTCCTCATCTAGGCCCCGCTGTTTACGCTAAAGTTTGACTCTTTCTCTCAATTCTTCTTTTTAAAACAGTAAAAAACTTTAGCGTAAAGAGCGGGGCGTTGATGAGGAAGCAGCCTCTTTCATATACGAAGTAATTTCTGTGCGTTTTAAGTTTTAACGTCGCTCCTTACTTTCAGTTAAAAAAACTCGTTTTTTTTATTTAATTTCTGAACGTTTTTGAATCAATGCATGTTTTGATTTTGGCTCTCCGCAGAGGAATAATCAAAACGAAATTTGCATATTTTTTTTGGGGGGGGGGGCTAAATGGCTTTCTCATAATTTTGATCGAATGATTTTGAGAAAAAAAGAGCGGGGGCGAAGCCTAGTTGCCCTCCGATTTTTTGGTTAATTAAAGAGGCAACTAGACCTTTTAATTTTTTACGAATCTTTTTATTGGTAAAAGATTTACGTAACTTATAAATTAGCTTACGTAAAGAACTTTTGTATTCTCATGTTTTTATTACATATATGAGGGGATTCGCCCCATCGTCAGTACCTCGCTCTTTACACTAAAGCTTAAATTTTATCCCAATTCATTAAGAATGACCCCTGAATCACAAAAGCCGTAGAATAAATAGTTGAAATTACTAAAAATACTTTAGTGTAAAGAGCTAGGTATCATAAGGAGGTGAGCCCCTTATATGGGTAATAATTTCTGTTTGTTTTAAGTTTTATTGCTGTTCCTTACTTCCAGCTGAAAAAGCTTTTTCACATTTTTTTTAAATAATGCTAGTAAATCCTGATCTCCCTTCATGGAAGTTTTCTTCTCCCATGACAAATTCTCGATGGAAACTTCCCCCAGCATATCCCCCTCTTCTCAACCCCTCCCTTCAACCAAAAAAATCCTCCTGAAAACGCCTGTATACTTCCCAATAACCAATACTATATGTAAGCACAGGTCAAAGTTTGTAACTTGTTGCCCCTCCCACGGGGACTTTGGGGGAGTAAGTCGTCCCCAAAGACATACTTATAAGGTTTTTCGACTACGCTGAATAAAATGGCTATCTCAGAATTTTGATTCGTTGACTTTGGGAAAATAATTAGCGTGGGAGGGGGCCTAGGTGCCCTCCAATTTTTTTGGTCACTTAAAAAGGGCACTAGAACTTTTCATTTCCGTTAGAATGAGCCCTCTTGCAACATTCTAGGACAACTGGGTCGATACGATCACCCCTGGGAAAAAAAAACCAACAAAAAAACAAAAAAACAAATAAACACGCATCCGTGATCTGCCTTCTGGCAAAAAATGCAAAATTCCACATTTTTGTAGATAGGAGCTCGAAACTTCTACAATAGGGTTCTCTGATACGCTGAATCTGATGGTGTGATTTTCGTTAAGATTCTATGACTTTTAGGGGGTGTTTCCCCCTATTTTCTAAAATAACGCAAATTTTCTCAGGCTCGTAACTTTTGATGGGTAAGACTAAACTTGATGAAACTTATATATTTAAAACCAGCATTAAAATGCGATTCTTTTGATATAGCTATTGGTATCAAAATTCCATTTTTTAGAGTTTTGGTTACTATTGAGCCGGGTCGCTCCTTACTACAGTTCGTTACCACGAACTGTTTGATTAAATTAGAAAAACAAGTTGTTTTAACGGAAATTAAGGAGCGACATTAAAACTTAAAACGAACAGAAATTACTTCGTATGTGAAAGAGGTTGCTTCCTCATCTAGGCCCCGCTGTTTACGTTAAAGTTTGACTCTTTCTATTAACTCTACTTTTTAAAACAGTAAAAAACGTAATATTTTACTAATAAAAACATTCGTAAAGAATTAAAAGTTCTAGTTGCCTTTCTGAGTAACCAAAAAACCGGAGGGCATCTAGGCCTGCTCCCCCACTCCTTTTTTTGTCAAAATCGTTCGATCAAAACTATGAGAAACTATGACTATGAGTAAAACTATGAGTAAAGAACTTCTGTATTCTCATGTTTTTATTACGTATAAGAGGGGGTTCATCCCCTTGTCAGTACCTCGTTCTTTACACTAAAGCTTAAATTTTGTCCCAATTTCTTAAGAATGACCCCTGAATCACAAAAGCCGTAGAATAAATAGTTGAAATTACTAAAAATAATTTAGAATAAAGAGCGAGGTATTAGGAGGAGGTAAGCCGATCATATGCGTAATAATTTCTGTCCGTTTTAAGTTTTAATTCTGCTCCTTACTATCAGTTGAAAAAACTTTTTCATATTTATTTTTTTATTGTTTTTTTTTAAATAACGCTAGAAAATCATGCGCTCCCTTCATGGAAATTTTCTTCCCCATGATTATTTCCTCCAAGGAAAGTTCCCCCAATATATCCCTCTCTTCTCAACCCCACCCCAACCAAAAAAATCCCCCTGAAAACGTCTGTACACTTCCAAATAACCATTACTATATGTAATTCAGAATTTTCTAATTTTTGCCGAAAGAAGGATCACAGCTGCTTGTTTATTTTATTTTTTTTTCTCAGAGGTGATCGTATCGACCAACTGGTCCTAGAACGTCGAGAAAAGGTTTATTCATTAAAAGTTCAAGTGACTTTTAAAGTGACCAAAAAGTTTGGAGGGCAATTGGGCCCCCCTGCTCCTTTTCCCCAAAATCACACCATCAAAATTTTGAGATAGTCATTTTGATCATCATAGTTGAAAAGCCAAATAACTATACTTTTTTATATAAAATGACCCCCCACATCCCCAAGGAGAAGGTCTTTAAGTTAGAAAATTAACTCACTGTTTACGCACAGTATTTGTTATCGGGAAGTATACATACTTTTTGGGGTTGGGGAGGGGCGAATTTTCTGATAGGGAATTTATTATGAGGAGGGAAGCTTTCAAGGGGTGAACTTGTCAAGAAAAATTTTATGCGGGAGTAATTTGCCCAAATTCCTGTACAAAATTATTTTACATGTCTTCTTTTCTCTTTTCCGTCTCAGTTTTGCGCGTGGAGCCGTTTTGGCTAGGTGTCCAGGGTAAATTTTCACCGGGACTGAATTATCTAGAGGATATTTCCGTGGGGAGGGGATTTCTCTGTGAAGGTGGGGCCAGAATTCCTGGCATTTAAAAAATCAGAAATTAAATAAAAAACTGTTTTTTCCTACTGAAAGTAAGGAGCAACATTAAATTTTTAAACGAACATAAATTATTAGGTAAATGAACGGGATTGTCCCCTCCTCAGCCCCTCGCTCTTTACGCAAAAGTTTAAGTTTTGCCCTAATTCCTTAAGAATGTCTCCTGAAACACAGGGTTCGTTTAATAAAAACAATAAGACACTTTTTAAAAGTACTAAAAACTTTACCGTAAAGAGTAAGATGTTAAGGAAGGGAAAACCTCCTTCATATGCATAATAATTTTTAATAATTTAGTTCTAATGTTGCTTCAATCATTGAGTTAAAAAACTTACATATTAAATATTTAATATATATATATATATATATATATATATATATATATATATATATATATATATATATATATATATATATATATATATATATATATAATATATATATAATATATATATATATATATATATATATATATATATATATATATATATATATATATATATATATATATATATATATATATAAATCAGAGGAAACGCTATAGTGGTACCTATAGTAAAGGCTATAAGGCTTCAATGTTTGCTATTCATTATTTGTTTTTTTCCTCAGGCAGTTGATACGAAGGGGTTGGTCGCAGAAACTTGGTATGGGAAGGTTACTCTCTAGGAATTTAGAAGTTCTAATGCTCTTTTTAAGTGTCAAAAGTTATAGGAGGTCAACTGGACATCACCTCTCTTCCCCCAAATGCTTCTGATATAAATTTTAAGATAGCCATTTGTTGAAAACAGTTCAAAGATCAAATAACAAAAACTCGTCGGTCAACACAACCCCCTAGAGCCAGGGACAGGTGTTGTAAGTTATGCACAGGGGCGTACAAGCTTCATATAGAAAAGTATTTAAAACAGTTTAAAGATCAGATCAGCCCAACCCCTCCCCCTTACTAAAAAATATTAACGATATTTTGTTAAAAAAGTATATGAGCTGACCCCAGGTCCTCCGCGGCCCGATCCCCCTCCCCTCCAAAATCTTATTAATTGTATTTATTCCAAAACTAATTGGACCTAACCCCTGGACATCCGCGGCTTGACCCCCCACCAAAAAAATTAACGATAATTCATCCCAAAACTTATCGAAGCTGAACCCTGGCCCTCAAAAATCTGAACCCGTCCTCCAAAAAATGTATTAGCATCCTCTACTGCCTCGATTTCCCGACCCTCTCCCCCCAAAAAATTAAACTTTCAACAATATGTGTTTCAAAACTTTTTGGAAATTACCCCTGGCCCTCTAGGAGCCCATCCCCGCCATGGCCCGTATGCATGTATATTTACACAAACACTTATCTTGGTAAGCTTCACTTACCTTGGTGGTATAAATAGTAAAGACGGCGGAAACAGTGATATAGAATTGCCAAGACTCAGGGTGTTTTATTTCGCAATTAAAAAGTTTAGAAGAAAAGGAAGATAAGTATGCAAACCAAGAAAAGAGTATTGGGGGCCACAGTGATGACTGTTTCACTGTGTTGAAGCATGGGCACTCTGAATAGCGGATGAAGATTTGCTAGATGTTTTCCAGAGAAATTGCCTATTGGTTGTTCTGGGTGCACAGCTGACTGACCATATTTCAAACAGTAGTCTGTACGACAAGTGAGGCTAAATCCCGCTTTCTATAATGAGGGCTATAATGAGATACAGGTTGATATGGCTAAGGCACGTTCTGCGGATGAAGGATGACGGATTGCATAAGGTTGACCTTTTAAGCCAACCGTCCAGGACTAAACGCAAAGCTGGTCATCCACGGTTGGGGGGGGGGAGGATGTGATAAATAAAGATTTAAAGGAAGTGGAAACTTCCCGGAAAGATGTACAGAGGGAGGCTTTGAATAAATTAGGATGGAGGAGGAGCTAGCGTAGCTGTTTGGGCCTCAGGTGGCTTGGTACTGCGGTGAGTTATTAATAGTAGTAGTGCTAAACACAGACACACACACACACACACACACATATATATATATATATATATATATATATATATATATATATATATATATATATATATATATATATATATATATATATATATATATATATATATATATATATATAATAAATATAAAATATATATATAATATATATATAGTAAATGATAAAATAGCCAGAGAGCCATCAATTTACCCTTCATAACACAGATTTTCAACAGTAGAATTTTAAATCTTATAATTTACATCAGTTACCTGAGAGTGTTTTGTATTTTCTGAAGTTTCATTAGCACATACAATCGGAGTGTAACCGTTTGATGTTGAATAATCAGAAGCTACTTGCTTTGTTACGGAGGTAGGAACCATCACAGGGAAAGAACCTTTTTCTACAGGTTCTAGTTGAAATTCAGTCGAAAGGACTCTTCTGTTCTATAAAAGAAAACAATAAAATAAAAGACAAGTAAGGTCTTGAATTTTTCAAATAAAATGGTGCTCAGTCGCCATTTATTAGAAGATATTATAAAGGTTTTCTTCTCGATATAGAGGAAAAAACCACCACTTGCAAGATTTGCCTGGTGTCAGGTAGAAATACAATTTAGAAAATTGATTCAACAGAGTTTTGAGTACTAATGTATCCGAAGCATAATGAGAACTATGAATTTCTTACTGAAAAGGAATATAGAAAAAAAAATTGTACATCATTTAGTACACACGAGAGAATGTGGATCTAAAGATAAAACAATATACTGTTTTTATCTGTCAGAATACAAAGAAAATAAGCTTTATCTCAGTTGAAATCTACGATGTAGGTAAATTTTTGTTCAATATTTAAAATATGGAGGTGGTATTTTGATTGGATTACGTTAGGTAAATAATATAATGCGTTCCGTGCCCCTCCCACTATAATTTTTTGTTTCAGTTTCTATAAATTTGTTACTAAAGTATTGTATTTTCATCATTTCTCAGTATATTTCATTATGATAAACCAAGCTTCACTTCTCTAGTGTGTACTAAATATTGCACAAGTACAAGAAGAACCTTCTATGCGTTTACCATATCAGCACAAAGTATCATTGAGCGGTTATTTTCTTCTAAGCCTAATTATACGAGAATTGTGTCTCTGTAAAAGATAATAGCTAACTGACAGATTTATCGGACTAGTTATTTTTCAGAATAAAAGCTGTAAACAATAAAATATAAGTCATTGTTCTTTTAGACCATATTAAGGGAAAAGATACCTTAGGCACTCATCCTCCTTAAAATTTCAGCATCATGTATAATATATACAAAATAGTACACATCACCTTTATGCTTCATACATATCTTTGGTAGCATTTGGTCTCCCCTCTCAAATATCGTGTCCCCCCCAAAAAAAATTAATATATGGTAAAGTATTTGTTGGGGCGCCCAAAAAAATTAAGGCCTTAATGGTTGAATTTGATACCTTCTTCTTCTTATGTCATTTACTTCTATTTTAATCCTATATAGCTGATAAAATGCACCAATAACTAAGGTTAAAACTTACTTAGACTTAGAATTAGCTCCTCCCGCAACCACAGGGTTATAAGGCGATGATTGTGCCTCTGGACGACGACCTCTGAAGAGTTTGCGGTCACTGGTCTATCTAAACTATCCCACCAGTTTAGCATCCATCTCAAGTTATCAGTTAAACTTCAGTTTCTGCTATTAATTTTGTCTAATGCCGTGGAAAGACAGCGCCAAAAATCACGGGGGACACTACCATCACCCATACAGACTATGTGGCTTAAAACAGCAATATACTACACTGGATTGTTTGAAAAATCAGTCATTAAAAGTGCTTGTAATAACAGCTCAGTGCAGTACCAAGTCGTCTTAGGCCAACACAATGACGCTTGCTCCTTCTCCTTCCCAATCTATTCAATGCTTCTCTCCTTCTCTTCATTATCATCACTTGAGCTTCCAATATTCTAATCTTGGTTTGCACTCTTATCTTGCTATTCTTCCAAACTTTTTTCTACTGTGAAAAGTACACTAGGACATGGCTATTCTACTTTTAACATCTTCATTGTGCCCACCGTCTTTACTAATAATACTTCCTAGGTAAGTGAACTCGCAAAATCTCGTTAAATCTCATTCATTTGGCTCACACTTTCACCTTGGATGCTTAGATCATCAGCATAATCTAGGTCCAAGAAAATTTTACTTCGCCGTTTGATTCCCGGTTCTTCCATTAGGTTTGTTGTACTCATTAAGGCAAAGCCTATCGAAGTGACCCATGTAAATGGGGGCAGAATACATCCCTGCTTAACTCCTGACTTAATGCAAAACCAGCTACTAACCCCATTGCCGATTTTAGCCGCAGCAATGTTATTCTCGTTCATACTACTTATACATTTAATGTGATTGTCTGGTATACCAAACAAGAATAAGACCTTCGCTAAAGCCCTTGTATCAGCTAAATCAAACACTTCTCCATAATTCATAAGACTAAGGCTCAAATAAGACTAATATAAGACTAAACTTATTAATCTAAGAGTGAAAATGAGGGCGACACATCCTCTAGTTTTCCTAAATTTGCACAGTCCTTCTCTCAATACTTAGTCTACACCATCTCTAGGTCTAAAAAGTATCATCATACTAAGTAATTTTCTACCTACAGAAACTAGGCCAATGCCTCTTTAATTGCCAGACTCACTCTTATCACCTCTTTTATACAGGGGCTTGATTGGGGTTATTCTAAAATCGCGAGGTACTTCGCCTTTTTCAAAAATCGTATTTATAAATATCAGTAACTTATTTCAAACCTCATAACTACCACATCTAAGAAACTCATCTATTACACTATCAGCACCTTGAGGACTTACTATTTAATAATGCCTTTAGTACTGTTACTAATTCTTCCTCACAGATTAGATAATCCCTCACGTTCAAGGTGTCACAAATTTTTTGTTCTCCGCTATATCCTTTCCCGTAACACTATTTTTGTTTAGTATATTCTCAAAACGTTTTGCCCATCTATCTTTAACTCTTTCCTTGTTACAAATTGTGTCCCCGTTCATATCTTTAACTAGGACAGTTCTAGATTGACTACTCTCTCATAAGTTATCAACTTGCTCGAAAGTTTTTATTATTATGCCGTCTAACTGCATCTTCCAGATCTTCTGGAATTTATACATGGCCTCCACTTTACATCACCTTAGTTAATATTTTAATGCTGTCTCCCCTTTGAAGGTCTAAATCCCACCTCGCCAGCCATGACAATCACAAAGAGAATTAGAAATCTCAAGAGGATCAAACGGGAACACGGCCAGTAAAAGAAAATGACTAAGTAAAACGGCACGGATATTTTGCCTGTATAAAACAAGGCGTCTTCAACGCTAAGAACAAAGAGGAATCCAAACTAACCTAAAATCAAATAAAATTTAAAAGCAAAAAAAAACGAAAACAAAAAAAAATTTTTTCTGCTGTGATTGAGCACCACAGAAGATAAATAGAGTTGCTTCAGTGAAACCACTGAAGCGACTGGATAAATAAGATGGAAATTAAATTAATTATTTAGTTGTGAAATAATCCTAACTGAAATATTCATTTGCACTTATTAAAAAACAAGCTGTTTTTCTTTTAGAACGAAAGTAAAGCTAAGAAAAGTAATCTGTGTTCGTCTTAAATGACACAGTTCTATTATGTTAATAATAACACTCACTATGGAACTATGCTCAAAAACTTTTGAAAGATTGAAGCGCATAAACAATCTCTGAAAGGTTCATCTGAATGCCCTTCGACTTTTTGGAGACTAAACGTCAAACCCCCCTTTCTCAATAACAAATACTAAATGTAAACAAAGGGTGAAATGCATAGCTTACAGCCCTCATCCCGAGGGGTCTGAGGCGGGTGTTCACATCCCAAGAGACATAGTTACAGGGCCTATCAACTATGCTGAACAAAATAACACAAGCCATTTATGTTATATTGGCTGAAAATAAACATAACCATTTATCAAGAGCAAGGAATAAGTTTCTTTTTCCTCCTATTAAAAATGAAAGATCAAGACTGAGTTTAAGATATCAACTTCCTGAGATTGCCAATAAATATAAACTACTTAATTTAATAAGTAGCAAGCAACTCATAAATTTTTCTGGTATATATTTTGGGTGATAATGATATATTAAATTATGTTATTGCTCAATCTCAGTATTCAAACATTTATTAAGTCTCGTCTTGTAAAAATAAACATTACTGTATATTAATAGTTAAAAAAACACTCTATTATCTTTCCCTAAGGAGGAAGAAGTCTTACCATTGACCTTAGCTTCAATTTGCTTTTGAATACAGCAGCAAGGAGTGTAAAATTAATTACAACCAGAAGAAAACCCACTGCAGCCACTAGTACCAGCGCAGCATCATATTTCAGCCAAATACTGTTTTGCTGTCTCTCAAGTCTTCCGTTTTCATTATAGGGCTCATCTGCAAATGAAATAAAATAATTCTTTGCTATAGTTAGTTAACTATTAAATGTCTGGGGGCGTTGGACTGAATAGATCAAACTATAGTAATACCAAGACAATGGCCGTCTCTTAGCAACATAAGCATTTCTATAAGGAAATAAAGTGATTTTCTAAACACCATACAACCCCGGAGCAACACAGCGATCCAGGAAATCATTCCAACGATATTTCACCACTCATTATAATTTGTAGTTTTATATATTGCGATTATTTATTTTGATATTTTGTAATAAATTATTTGTCATAAGGATAACCATTTGACATCCCCTCTCATATTAAAGTTAGCTATGTTGCTGTCTAATTTCTGCATCGACGTTTAAATCCATATTAGAAATTTTTCCTTGTGTATATAGAAGAATATGTCCTTGAAAAATGCTGCCAAATTGTTTATCTGTGATCTTATACCTTCTCTTTTTGTTCCTTTTGTTGTAGTTTAAAAGCAGTTCAATGAATCTTACACAGTTATCAGTATGTGTAATATCTCTACTGTTTTAGAATTAAGTCTAATCTGTGTATTTTTCGGGTTTTAGTTTCAATGGTATGATTCTGGCTTTTTATTTTACTGCCAGTAGTTATTTTTACGTGGAATCAGCACATATGAAGCATTGACAAAATGGCCAACTTTTTGCCTTGTGTCCCAACTTTGTTCTGTCCTATAAAATGAATGCTTAGACACATAATTCTCATGATTACCATGACAACGACCAGTCCATAGCTTGATTATATTACTCATTGTTCCGCAATAGGAGTAAGAAAACTTTCGAGATACAATCTGATCCTGGTTCAACTTGTGATTGCTGAAGTTTAAGGATAGGTTTAATTGTCGAAATTCTAACTCGCCTTGGTAGACAAAGGGAAACCAAAGAAGAAGATCCGACACGTTAGAAAATAAATGCTACCTTTATGGGACCAGTGGGTGATATTAATTATATTTACGGTCTTATTTTAAGCGAAATGTAATGGATCAGGATCATTGTCAAATATATTTCGGACAGCAGAGACAAGAACAACGAATTCAAGGGTAAATTCACCTCTACATTATTTATTCTTTCTCTAAATTCCATTTGAAGGGATCTTAGGAGGCACTGGAGATGCTGCCATCCATGTCAGAATAGGATCCTTCACCAGGAATAATTTTCATTTTTCAACATAATGATTAATATTCTTTAATATTTGAGGATAATTTTCTTTAACCAAATTAGATTTCTGAGCCTCAAATGTTGACTCAGGACTTAGGACTTAACTGACTTAGGACTTAGTATGTAAAGAACTTATATCAATTAATCAAAAAGGTTTAATGGTGCCATTGTACTACGTTACATTGCCCAACCTGCTGTGCAGCGGGAAAAGATTTCGCCACTTGACCCTCGACGGCTGTAGAAAGAAAGTTTTACTTACGTAAAAAACTAAATTATATTAATGGATTCAATATGTCAGCCATCGGAAATCAAACATACAAATAATATTAGAACTAACGGTATGAAGGTGAAAATTTGAGAGAATATAGTGGGGAAATTTGAATTAAATCTAAAGGCACTACAAATATGCAAATTATCAGAAGAGCATTTTCAGGAATGGATTAGGGTGTTAAGTTGGAACTTTTAGAGAATGCAAAAAAGAGACAATAAATTGATCAGAAGCAGTATATGCACGCCAATAGCAATACTATACATAACCAACGCTGCTACTACTACCACAACTACTACTTCTGTTGCAACTAACGCTAAGAGCGTCGAGATTAACATTTAAGGAAAATTAGAGGGGGATATCGACTAAATTAAAAAACAATGAATATACCGGTTTTTTATAGGGCATATCGGCAATATCATAGCAATGGCTAATTGTTTTAAATTGAAGTTTCTAGGGCCTTATGAGGGGGATATTCAACTGACCAAAAGGTTACATGTTAATATTACTGCTGCTACTAGTGCTAGAGATTACCACCACTAGTCCTACAACTAGTAATTCTAATATTACTGCTACTACCATTGCTACTATTGCTATTATTGCTACATCTACTACTACTGAGGCTGAGAGTAGGACATTGAAACTTTCAGAGAATGCTTAGGGGAGGGGGTCGAACTAGTTAAAAAATCAGCCTGTACAAGCAGGTTATGAAAAGGGATCATCAGTGTCCAAGGAATGGTGTAGATTATTAAGTTGAAAGTTAAGAATATTTTAACAGGGATCCTGAACTACGAAAATTCAAAATGTGCATACTACAACAACTACTAACACTACTAATGCTATTACTATTACTACAACGTCTATTACTACTATGACTGCCAATGCTAAAAATACCACTACAACACTACTAGTAGTACTGAAGCTAAGGGTATTACAATGAAACTTTAAGGGAATGTGGGAGAGAATAGTCAACTAGATTGAAACACACTATTTAGATATAGGTTACTAAGTGGCTGTAACCACTTTATCTCAGAAACAGCATAGAATAAAGTTTTAAGTTGAAACATTCATTATATATTAAGGGTGATACAGAACCAACCAAAAGGTACTATAGGTATACCGCACTTACTACTTCTACTACTCCTTTTAATACTACTATGTAGGCTAAGCGTGTTAAAGAAACATTTTCAGAAAATGTCGGAGGGTATGTTAAACCATGGTTGCAGGTGTAGCTGCAATCTAGTAAAAGGTAAACCGAAGCCCATAGTAACCATGAGTTGAAAAATGCGTCTTGAAAAAAAATGCCATATGACACTGATTATGCAATTGTAACTATTAATTTTGGTTTGTCTTAAAAGAAAAAAATTATTTTGAAAACGAAGTTAGGATGATTTCGAAAATTAAATTAATCCCTGATATATTTATGTAGGCTGTCAAATTGCCACATCAGCAGTATATCAAGAACAGCTTTAAATATTAGGTTGAAAGTTTCAGAACATGCCCAGGAGTATATTGAACTAAAAAAAACAACAAACAAACAAACAAAAAAACACACACAGTGTGGATAATAATACTAATACTGTAGTATTAGCACTACTTCTACTGTTAGTTAGCTACTAATATTACTAAGGTTTATAGTATTAGCTTGAAACTTTAAGGGACTATTTAGAGGCGTATTGGGCTAAATCAAAAGATAGTTGAAGCGCATTCCGCCTGGTAAAAAAAGCATAGATACAATAATCTAGGAATAGTATTATGTTAAACAACAGTGTGTGTCCAGATTTTCAAAACGATATATGGTATTAAAATTTGTTGAAAAATCATCTCCAACATATAAATTGTAATATGTTGAAAAATAATCTCAAACACATAAATTGTAAGTCTGAATACGGATTCTTATAGAAAAAAAACTTATAGAAGAATATATTTAAAGTATTTTTTCTTTTCCAATGAAAAAGGGTGTCAATAAAAGCGAAAACAAATCAATTAAAGTTTTCCATGAAATAAGGTTTTTCAAAGAAAAGCGAAGAGCTTCATTAAACCAAAAATGAGCAAAAATAAACTAAAACTATTTTCCAAGCGTGAAACTAACAAAAAATAGCCATCAAAAAATAAATGAGACCCAAGACAAACAAAACTTATAATAAGTAGCCGGTTCAAACTTATAACGGGCAAAAAATAAGATGAGTTGGGCTGACACCCTCCCATACCTTCTGAATACCATAATATACCCTTTTTAAAAATCAATTAACTAAAAATTATTAAAATTTAAAAAATAAATATCAGTATATGTACAGTACATTATACTGCCTATCCATATTCATTGTAATTCTGTTCAATAATCTTGTCATGATGTTTTTTTCGATATAATGAAAAATAGTAACATTCCGCTCAAAATAAATATTGTTTTTGTAATGTGCAAATTATATTCTACTCTTCCGAAAGCATGGGCGGAACTAGCCCAACTCATTTACTGTTTGCCTTGTTTTGAGTTTGATTCAGTTATTTATTCCTATTTCTGTCCGTTTTGGGTTTCACATATATATTCGTGGTTATTTCTTTGCAGTTTTACGCTTGGAAAATTATTTGGCTTTATTATTGCTCGTTTTCGCTTTAATTTAGCTCTTTACTTTTCTTTGAAAAACCGATTTGGTGTAAAAAATTATTGTTTGAACTCATTAACTTTGTGCCCTTGCTTGCATGAAGACTAATTTACCAACTCTATTGGCTGCTATTCAGAAATCTGAAAGTTGTGTGAGCGACTGGGAGTAATCAGTGTTGTTAGTCATAAGTTTTTCTTATCTGTTTTTCTCTCGACCACTACATTTCTGTGCGCAAAAGGATTAAGAATCCCTGTGGATAGTCTGGAAAACGTAAACCATAACTTCTAAAAAAGAAATCCCATGTAAATTGCAGTTTTGTTGTTAAATTTACTCACTGCGGATGGTTTAAACAACTTGAGATTCTGGTAGAGAAGTGGCTGCCCCAAATCAATTGCAAATTGGCTTCAAACTTTCAACAATCCAAGTCACCTAATGATGAGCCACCAAAATGGCAACTGCAACGCAATTAACATTCGCCACACTCCCTTAATTTGGAATATGAGTATTGTTCAGAAAATAGCGACGACAAATTTAAGTAAAAATGACCTTACGAAATATTATAAAAAACCAATAGCTGTTAACCAAGAGCCTGTCACAAATAGACCTATGAGATCAGCAGCCAAAATAGCAAGGCTGGCATTAAAAACGTGTTTTTAAATCATTCTCTTTCATTTCAATGAATTTTTTCGTTTTGACATAATTTATTTATCAGTCGTGGTTGAACTTCGTTGAGGTAAGGATGCTAGGACTGTTTTGAAAATTTTTCATTTTAGTTTTATTGATTTTATCCTGTTGTAAGTTGTGTCCTTTTATATATTTTTGTATTGCTGAGGAATGAATATTCATTCTAATTTGTTTCCCACTGTCTTGATAATTCCCTATTGTCCTTCTCATTTTTGGTGTTAGTTTTGTTCATTCACCCTAGTACGGTAAAATAATTTTGTGGCTCAGTTTTTTCAATAATATTAAAAATTTTGCTGATAAAAATGAGGAAAACGATTATTTTAGTCTCCAGTGTACTTTCTTTTGTCTTTTTGTCTGGTAAAATATATTTAGAAGAGGTACCTTTCACATTAACAGTCGCAATCGTGCATTCTGCAACAGATGTAGATGTGATGCTACTAGTTTTCACTTCAAATGCAGCTTCTGCCTCTCCTATAAACAAATAAATTTTTGCTATCTATAATGAAATAGGCTTGGTAACTGAGACATAAAAAGTCTTCCCTTCGCACCATGGAAAAAAAAAATTCAAGGTTCGGCTACTTACTCTTTTTAATTAATTTTTGGTCATCATAAGTGTAAAAATCTAACTTAAGATATCATATTTGTATTTGCTTATGGAGTACAAATGGCCAACAGTCAAACACCTTTCCAAGAAAAAGTCATTAGTGTATTCATAAATCAGATACAATTAATTATAGTATATTAATATTCATCTGGAAAGTAATATAGATCCTGAAGTAGCTAAGTCACAATTACATAAAATGGAACTAATTCCCCAAACAAAATATGGTCCTAATAAAAAATCTTTACAGAAACTTTTTTTTTATATTTCTTTTTTGTGCATCTTTGATATTCTCAAATTGCTATGATTCTTGTATTTTTACTCTTTAAGGCTTAAAATGGTTCATTTCAAAACCTTATGGTAAGAAACTGTAAGTAAAGAGCGTTTAATACTACTGCAAACACAAGTCAAAAAATTAAATTTTTATAAATAAGTAATTTGTATAAATAAGTATAATATTTATAATAATATTTGTAATAATGTATAAATAGGTAATAATCAATTTTAATAAATAAGTATTTGTGGTATTAGGATAAAAAATCCCTTTCATAAAAGAATTTTCTCAAAGGAAAGCATAGAGCTACATAAAATCTTCAACGACAATTAAAATAAATTTCCATTCGAATGAACCCTATCCCGAGTTGATACCACCACCCATTTCTTAAGAATTTTAGATACCCAAGGAAATAACTTTAAACCTTTGTCCCTGCATCCTAGAGGGTTGTATCAACACTTGAGGCATTGTTAGATTACCTTTGGAGTATTTTGAACAAAGCGACTATCTTAAAATTTCTATCGGATACATTTAGGGAAAAGAGGGCATGGGATGGGCTGGTTGCTTTCTGATCGCTATTGAATCTTAAAAAGGGCACTAGAACGGGGCTCATCTTAAAAAGGGGCTTTTGGAATGATAAGCTTAAATTGATTTTAAACTTAAGTGGTTCCTGTCTTGTGTTTATATAGAAATGGTTAAAAATGATTGATCCTCTTTTATTAATCCACTGCAACTATTCCACAAGTATTACGAGATTAAAATAATTTTTATATTTTTTCCTCGTTTCGAAATGTTAATCATAATCTTAAGAAATGTTTGTAAATACATTTTTGTGTGTGCATTTCATACATAAGGAAATTCAACTCATTTCAAATACATATATATATATATATATATATATATATATATATATATATATATATATATATATATATATATATATATATATATATATATATAGCTTCCACTTTTGTCTATTGTAATTCCAATATTTGAATCTATTTAAGCTGATAATTACTTTTTTTCTACTGAAAAGTATGTAAATCTTGATAATTTTAACAACTTGTCGGACTTGAAACACAAAATCTATTTTTTTTTCTGTGTACCAAGTTCTTTCGCAGTTGAATCTTGACATTTTTATAATGTTCCCTTAGAAAATTCTCAGGTTTTGTATTTTACTGGTACTCAGATAATATTGTACGGAGGATGCGAGAATCTTCGTACACATTCACAATGTTATCCTTTTTTTGGCAAAATTTTGTAGTTCTGATTTGACAAGTGTTATTTCACTGCGTTCACTAGTATTATTTGAAAACCTGAATAGACCTGGAGAATTTTATTTTATTTTCAAACACTGCATTTACTTTTTTTTATTGTGAATGTGTTGGGTTCCTCTTTTCCCTGCTTCGGTTTTCCACTTTTACTTTGTTTTTCTAGATTCAACATTGTAAACATTTGATTGATTTCGAGCCTGTTTTCAGTATGATTTTTGTTAGATTTTTAGCCTGAATCCCCTTGTCCCTCCACCCTTTTAATACACAAAGGCTTGAAATCTGACACTCTGGGTCTCATATTGTGCCGATGCATACACATTAGATAATTATTATCAACATTCAAGTGGGCATATCAGAAATATTTTTCCACGTTTCTTAGGGGGAAAGAGGGATTTAGGACATCCTCTTTAGAAGACGCTCACAAACGGGACACTATTTGAATACACCCATCTAAAGCTAATAATTCTTTTCTCCCTAGCAATTTATTTTCTGAAATAGCCCGCGTGTTCCCTCTTGTGATAGGTGCTAAAGAAGTAATGAGGTTAAATTTGTTGACTCTTCTAACGAGAAAAATCAAAAAAACTTTTAAACGACAAGACTCTTGCACAGTTTTGCTAAGCTAATCAAAAAGTAACTGCTGGTCATCCATACACATGATTGAAAGCTGTCAATATATGCTAAGAAGGGAACAAAATTAAACCAAAAATTAACTGAAGGGCACGCATTGTACGCCATTTTGCAGAATTTTGTGGACAAGTTCTATTTATGACCTGAGAACTTTTGTACTTAGATAGTCAGAAAATTCAGGGCTGCATGAAACCAGGTTCTGGAAAAGGGCCTGGTGGTTACCGCCTTAGATACTTAATCTTAACCACTCCCGTGTTAGAATGTGGGAAACACCGTGACAAATGCAAGTTTAGTGAATATATTTCTTTGAGTTTAAGTCGTATTTCCAGCATTTTAGAATTGCAACTTCAAAATTTTTAAGACTTTTAGCTTGATATTTTTTCATCTCTTTGCTCGTCTACCTTGTTGATAAACAGGGGTTTGAATTCTGGATCTCATATTGCGTTCCTTGGCATGAATTTCTACTAAAATTTGCGTATTCTCCTGAACCACCATTTTATTTAAACATGTTTTGCCTTGTTATTTTTTAAATTTTGACTTCAAAAGCTTTTTCCTGTCAAGAATCTTTATTTTTTGATATTATTAAATAAAAAAAAACAAGTTTTTTTTAACTGAAAGTAAGGAGCGACATTAAAACTTAAAACGAACAGAAATTACTTCGTATATGAAAGAGGCTGCTTCCTCATCAACGCCCCGCTCTTTACGCTAAAGTTTGACTCTGTCTCTCAATTCTTCTTTTTAAAACAGTAAAAAACTTTAGCGTAAAGAGCGGGGCGTTGATGAGGAAGAAGCCTCTTTCATATACGAAGTAATTTCTGTTCGTTTTAAGTTTTAATGTCGCTCCTTACTTTCAGTTAAAAAAACTTGTTTTTTTTTATTTAATTTCTGAACGTTTTTGAATCAATGCATGTTTTGATTTTGGCTCTCCGCAGAGGAATAATTAAAACGAAATTTGCATTTTTTTTTTTTTTGGCTAAAGGGCTTTCTCATAATTTTGATCGAATGATTTTGAGAAAAAAAGAGCGGGGGAGGAAGCCTAGTTGCCCTCCGATTTTTTGGTTAATTAAAAAGGCAACTAGAACTTTTAATTTTTTACGAATATTTTTATTAGTAAAAGATTTACGTAACTTATAAATTAGCTTACGTAAAGAACTTTTGTATTCTCATATTTTTATTACATATATGAGGGGGTTCGCCCCCTTTTCAGGTCCTCGCTCTTTACACTAAAGCTTAAATTTTGTCCCAATTCATTAAGAATGACCCCAGAATCACAAAAGCCGTAGAATAAATAGTTGAAATTACTAAAAATACTTTAACGTAAAGAGCGAGGTATTAGGAGGAGGTGAGCCCCTCAAATGGGTAATAATTTCTGTTTGTTTTAAGTTTTAATGCTGTTCCTTACTTCCAGCTGAAAGAACTTTTTCATATTTATTTTTTCATTGTGTTTTTAAATAATGCTAGTAAATTCTGCGCTCCCTTCATGGAGATTTTCTTCCCCCATGACAAATTATCGATGGAAAGTTCCCCCAGCATATCCCCCTCTTCTCAGCTCCTCCCCCAACCAAAAAAATCCTCCTGAAAACGCCTGTACACTTCCCAATAACCATTACTATATGTAAGCATTGGTCAAAGTTTGTAACTTGTTGCCCCTCCCATGGGGACTGTGAGGGAGTAAGTCGTCCCCAAAGACATAGTTATAAAGTTTTTCGACTACTCTGAATAAAATGGCTACCTCAGAATTTTGATCCGTTGACTTTGGTAAAATAATTAGCGTGGGAGGGGGCCTAGGTGCCCTCCAATTTTTTTGGTCACTTAAAAAGGGCACTAGAACTTTTCATTTCCGTTAGAATGAGCCCTCTTGCAACATTCTAGGACAACTGGGTCGATACGATCACCCCTGGGAAAAAAAACAACAAAAAAACAAATAAACACGCATCCGTGATCTGCCTTCTGGCAAAAAATACAGAATTCCACATTTTTGTAGATAGGAGCTTGAAACTTCTACAGTAGGGTTCTCTGATACGCTGAATCTGATGATGTGATTTTCGTTAAGATTCTATAACTTCTAGGGGGCGTTTCCCCCTATTTTCTAAAATAACGCAAATTTCCTCAGGCTCGTAACTTTTGATGGGTAAGACTAAACTTGATGAAACTTATATATTTAAAATCAGCATTAAAATGCGATTCTTTTTATGTAGGTATTGGTATCAAAATTCCATTTTTTAGAGTTTTGGTTACTATTGAGCCGGGTCGCTCCTTACTACAGTTCGTTACCACGAACTGTTTGATCATCCTGCATTTTTCCATCCCATTTATTTCTGCAATTAAATACTTTTCCTTTCCTATTTTTTAATTGTAACAACAAAACTCTTTTTAAGTCGGAGTCCTTATTTTCGGAACTTCTAATCTTTAAGATTCAGTTTTCTACAAGTAAAGCTTTAACTATCCAACAAATTTTGACGTTCCAATAATTCAGACATCTTATTCACTACCGAAAGCTTTTTCATAGCAGGAATTTTTATTTTTAAGCTTTTACTCTTTAAGATTTATTTTTTCTAGAAAAGTAAAACTTCCTATATCCAAAAATCTTTAATTTCCTAACAATCTAGAATTCTTATTTAAAACCTGAAAGGTTTTTGTATCCAGAGTCTTTATGTCTGGAGCTCTTACTCTTTGAAACTTAGTTTTCTGCAAAAAAACTTTATTCTCCAACAAATTTAGATTTTCTGAGAATCTACAGTTCTAATTTAATTCCGAAAATCTTTAGATATCAGAAATCTTTATTTCTTTTAGGAGTATTGACCTGAATTTTTCGTCTCCTTCCCCCTCGAACTTTTTGACATAGCGAGGTTTGTACTCTGGGGTTATTCTAAGCATGGGTTTAGCAGGTTTACATATGCTTCTGTACCACTACTTCATTTTTGCAAGTACAGACTTTTACTTTCCAATTTTTTAAATTTTAACCACTAAAGGTTTTCATATAATGTGTTTTTGTTATTATTGAAATTTTTGGCCAGAAATTTTATTTCCCCCCATCCTTCCAGCGTTATGCCCCTGGTTTCAAGCTCTGGGCCTCATATTGTGGTCCTAGGCATGGATTCTTACAGATTTGTATAGGCTCATAAGCCAATATTTTATTTCTGCGAGTAAAGAATTCTGCCTTACTAAATTCTTATTGCGTATACAACAAATGTTTACTTTATACTATTCTTCTTAGAATTTAAAAGTATTATTTTCACTTCTTTTGGCGGGTTTATTATAAAGTTAATTTTTATAAAAATTATCAAAGTACGATCCTGAAGTTTTCTAGTCCATAGGGGATGGAACCTACTTTGAAAAGTTGATTTCATAGGTCAGCTTCTATTTCATAATTACATAGGTAAAATCTTTGATTTTCCGATTTTGAACTTGTATTTCTAGAATATGCTGACGTTACCGTATATATTTCAGTGATTCCAAGATAAATTTGTAAGCCAAGAATAACGTTCAACTGAATTGGACACATCTAGACCATTCATAAAAAAAACTAAATAAGGAAATAATAAGGGATTATAAAAAAATAAGGATTATAAAAAACATATCCCTTATATAAAATAAGGGATAATAAAAATCTCTTTCATATAAGAAGTAATTTCTGTTCGTTTCAAGTTTTAATGGTGCTCCTTACTTTCATTAAAAAAAAACTTGTTTTGTCTAATTTCAGTAGAAAAAACTTTTCATATTTATTTTGTCATTGTTTTTTCAAATAATGCCAGAAAATCCTGCGCCCCCTTCGTTGAAATTTTCTTCCCCCATGAGAAGTTCCTCCATGGAAATATCTTCCCAAGTAACCCCCCCACTCTCCCCCTAAACCAAGAAAATCCCCCTAAAAATGTCTGTACACTTCCCAGTAACCATTACTATATGTAAACATAGGTCAAAGTTTGTAACTTGCAGCCCCCCACGGGGACTGCGGGGGACAAAGTCGTCCCTAAAGACATAGTTATTAGGTTTTCGACTATGGTGGACAAAATGGCTATCTCAGAATTTTGATCCGGTGACTTTTGGGAAAATGAGCGTGGGAGGGGGCTTAGGTGCCCTCCAATTTTTTTGGCCACTTAAAAACGGCACTAGAACTTTCAATTTCCGTTAGAATGAGCCCTCTCGCAACTTTCTAGGACCACTCAGTCAATACGATTACCACTGGGAAAAAAATAAACACGCATCCGTGATTAAAAAATTAAATAAGTAAATTAAATGAAATTAAATTAATAAAAATAAACTAAAAAAATGCAAAATTCCACATTTTTGTAGATAGGAGTTTGAAACTTCTACAATAAAGTTCTCTGATACGCTGAATCTGATGGTTTAATTTTTGTTAAGATTGCTTGACCTTTACTGGGTGTTTCCCCCTATTTTCTAAAATGAGGCAAATTTTCTCAGGCTCATAACTTTTGATGGGTATAACTAATCTTGATGAAACTTATATATTTAAAATAAGCATTAAAATGCGATTCTATTGATGCAACTATTGGTATCAAAGTTCCATTTTTTTTAGTTTCGGTTACTATTGAGCCGGGTCGCTCATTACTATAGTTCGTTACCACGAACTGTTTGACACTCCATATTACTATTTGTTGCAGATCCATCTGACTAAAATAAAAGTTATTTCCCTTAACAGTTGCAGAAGAACTCTAAATTGTTAAACAATGGTTGAAGTTTGAGAAACATCAATTTTACAGGTTTCAACAAAGGGTGTGCCTTCATTGAAGATTTCATCGACTTTATAATTCAGGGTGTTGTTTTGAGGTATGCGATGGTGACTTGAGGTAGTTTTTGAACAAGGTTTGCAGTAGAAGGCCGTAGTCTTTGTCAATATCATACAAATATTTAAATAGTCATTAATTTTAACTTGTAAAATCTCTCTGGGGTTGATTTCACATGAGCTCGTCGTATTTTAGGGGTTGTTCTTAACGAATTGGTACAAACGGTCGAGTCTAAGCGTAGAAAAGGCTATTGAAGAGGGCCAGCGGCTTTCACATTTCTCTTCGTTTTAAGTTTTGATTTTACTCCTTGCTTTCAGATGTAATTTTTTTTTCATAATTACAGATTAGAAGCCAGACTCACCAAAAAGCTTAGTAGCCAGAAAAATATTAAAAAGTTCTTCGTAACGAAATGTATGTAAGAACTGACACGGCTTAACAGTAAGTACAACTCTACAAAATGTAACATTGATATTCATAGATACGTTAAAAGAATTGGCCTAGTATGCTGCTTCCAAATGTATAACACTTATTAAGTTTATTGTTACCCAAGAAAGACTACTAGACTGCGAAAATTTACCTGATTTTCGAAAAAAGAGGGGAAACAGCTCCTAAAAGTCAAATAATCTTATTGAAAATCACAACATAAGGTTCAGAATAATAAAAAACTTTACTGTAGAGGTTTCAAGCTGCAAAAATATCTGAAAAATTGTCAAATTTCATGTTTTATACCGGAAAAAAGATCACGGATGCGTATTTATTTGTTTATTTGTTTTTCTCAGGGCGGATCGTAAACAAGTAGAGTCCTAGAATATCAGGAGAGGTCTCCTTAAAAGTTCTACTGCCCTTTTTAAGTAGCTCTTAAATCCAAATTCCTGAAAATGTGAAACAATAGGAACGACTGAAAAGAAGCAAAGATAAAAAGAATAAGTCTAAAAAATTATTTTTTTCTTTTCTTTTTTCCTTTTATTTTTTATTTGGTTTCACCAATAAAAATCTAAATACTGACGACGGTTTTTTTAGTAACTGGCAAAATACTCATGTTATAATTATTATTTTATCTTAGTAATTGCCATAGACCCGTTGTTGTTTCCAAAATTTTCTTTTTTATAAAAACCATTAATAAAAAAATGTAGACTTACCCTTAAAGTTCCCACTTCTGTGATTTCCAGGTATTCCTCTAAAATTTTTCAATGAATCTTTTCCAAGCTGATCTATCTCTGGTATCAAGCGAAGCCAAGTCCCGATTTGATGACTTCTAAAGAAATTTTTCTGCTCAATCCTTTCTCCTAGGAAATTAAAATTTATCAAGAGATTTGCAATAGCAGTGAAGATATAAGCAGTAGAATAACTGAGGAAAAAACATTTTTTAAGTAATAGAACAACCGAAGCAAAAACGTTTTTTTTTTTTAGTTGCCAAAACTACTCTATTAAAACTGCTAGATACAATTGTAATGAACGTATGTTGAATATTTTTCAGAGCAACTGCGCAAGTACAGTTATAAGAAATGTTTTTTACTGATATCCTCAGAAAATGTAACCCTACGTTAAGGGGTTAAAACAGAAAAAATGGTGTAGAGTATTCCTATCGTGGTACCTTTGAAGATGTTAGGTTAGCCGTCGACTGACTTACCCTGTTTTCGACGTTCAAATACTTTATTTTTAGTATTCCACGTGTAATACGAAGGCACTTCAGTATACAGCAGTTTTATTGCAAAAGAATCATTTTGACATAACGAAAAGAAAGCAGTTAACGTTGTATTCGGTGGATTCAGGGCTCTTTGTTGCATGTTGGATTCCGAAAAATAAACACGTTGACCATTCTCTAAATGTACCGCTAAGTGAACAACCGCTGGACTTCACTCATGTATCGGAAATGAAAGAATTCGCCAAACAGCTTCATTATTGCTTATGTATCTTCCAACCTAATATTGTAGGATTTCATCAATATCACTGATTTCAGACGGCAAGCCTAAAACTGCCATGTCGCTGCCTTTGTTGACCCACTTTTATTCTCAGATCATAAGACCACCATCTAAACTTCATAAAACGTCGCTTTTTCAAATAACAAATTGATACAATTGAGTAACGTTTTGTGGATGAAGAATAATATGTTGCCAAAATAGAGTTTTTGGTGATTTCTTTTAACCCACACAGATAATTCATATTTCAATGAGCTGGGAACAGGTAAGTGGATACGATTAAAAAGAAATCGAATCCTAATAAGGGAAGAAGGATACAATTAGTCACATCTTTGAATGATTGAATACGTGGATTAACTCATTAAGTCATTAGCAGTGGCAGTAGTACATTAAGTCTTGCTGTTCAGTTTAAGTTCATAAACATAAATATTTTTTTTTGTTCATAAACATAAAACGGGTTGCCTGCATGTGTTTGTTAACAGCTATTATATTCGGAGATTAAAAAATACAAACCAATTCAGCTATTCCCAAAACTTCGTATCAGATAATTTCTTTATTTTCAAGGGAAATGTCAGAAGATTTATGTTAATTCTTAAATGGTAGTCAGATTGTGCATGCATTTCTCAAGATAATATTTCAGCGCATCTAATTTAAAGGGTTTTCAAATGAAGATCTTCTAAGTAACAACATCAATAATGTTTTATAATTTTGTTTGATTTTTAACAAAGCTTTGAACTGTCTTTCAAAGCTTTTAGTCTATTTGTCAAAACTTATACGCTGCAAGATGGGTCAGGATTAAATTGATTTAGAATGATTTAGAATACATCCACCTACAGTAGCCAATTTGACTTTACTAGATTTAGGACCTAATTGACCTTAAAAGAGTTGACCTTAAATGCTAATATATAACTTCGAGAAGATTATGGCTAAATGAAATTATTCCCTGGTCCATAGATGATTCGGGGGGAGGTGAGGAGAAGGCATGCTATTATATATGGTAATGTCTGTTCTTTACAATTTGCATTGATTATTCTAGAAACTGTTTGTCTTAGTATTTATTTATTCATTTAGTATGTGTGATTTGGTACTTGTGTATTATTCAGAACACACTGAATAAGTGAAGTTAGGTTCTTTCGTGAAACAAACTACGATGCAAGTGCATTTAATTAAATATTTGGTACTTATTCATTATTCAATTGATCCAATTAAATTCAGAACATACTCAAGAATTTTGCTGGAAAAAATCCGGTTTCATAGCCACAAAGACAAAACACAATTTAGTTTGCTAAGCATAGTAACAGAAGATAGAGTTTGAACATAGATTTTGAAATGAGGATTTAGGATTTGCTAAAGACTGAAAAAGAGGCAATTATATTTTTCCAGGATAAGGGGTTGTTGCCAACAACAAAACAGTGCGTCAATGGACACAACATGACTTTTTATTCTTACGACAAGGAACATTTTTGAAGCGTAATAGGCCATGTTTGAAAAAAGTCAATTTTCGTGTAATTTTACAAGTAATTTTACGTTTAAGTTGTTATATCAAATACCTAACTTAACCTCACCTAACCACCTCTATATATAAAATATTTCATTAAAATGTACCTGCATCGTAGTTTGTTTCACGAAAGAACCTAAGTTCACTCATCGAGTGTGTTCTGAATAATCCAAAAGAATCTGTGATTTTTATGTTTGATAATATTTTCCCTAAGTAGGTTTTACTGTTCTTTTAGTATTTTATTTATTCATTCGTACTTCATGTCATTGATGAAGTTATTTATTTTATTTCTGTTAATTTTAAGATTTTGTTAATTTGTGACTTTATTTCTGCTAGTCGTAAATCTAAATTTATCTATTTTACTTTTTTTTCGGAAAAAATGTTTTCCAACTAATGTATGTTCAATTTTTAGTTGGCGT
The DNA here is from genome assembly GCF_032884065.1 of Artemia franciscana. Taxonomy (NCBI): domain Eukaryota; kingdom Metazoa; phylum Arthropoda; class Branchiopoda; order Anostraca; family Artemiidae; genus Artemia; species Artemia franciscana. Next base: position 47,989,014 of record NC_088873.1, read on the forward strand.
AGTTCTATTTTCGGTTGCAAAATATTCCAATATTTTTTCGATATTTGTTATATTTATTTGCAATTCTTCTTGTCAAAAACAAAATTAATGGATTGTAAAAAAAAATTGGAAGAAACCTGAACATTCAATATAATATTTGATCGCCATTACTTTTTTACAACTTTCTTAAATAATGCCTGTACGATTGAATTTTGGGTGGATTGAGATGGAAAGTTTTTTTTATAAGAATGGCTCTTCTATAGGAGTGAGCCCAATTTAAACATCATTCTGCAGAATCCCTTGAGTACATGCTTGTCAGGATCCAATATTCCAATATTTTTTCGATATTTGTTATATTTATTTGCAATTCTCCTTGTCAAAAACAAAATTAATGGATTGTAATAAAATTTTGGAAGAAACCTGAGCATTCAATATAATATTTGATTGCCATTATTTTTTTACAACTTGCTTAAATAATGCTTGTACGAAATGAATTTTGGGTGGATTGAGATGAAAAGTTTTTTTATTATAAGAATGGCTCTTCCTTAGCAGTGAGCCCAATTTAAACCTCATTCTGCAGAATCCCTTGACTACATGCTTGTCTTAATCCATCATTTTCTTACATTTTCTTAAAAGAATCTCTTTGTAATTTTTGGAAACTCTTTATTTGTGGAAATAAATCAGACCAGGATAATTTATATGAATATTTTAGCTTTTTAACCTTCATAGCAATAGGACGTCACCATTCAGTACAGCCAGACTTGTATCCTTAATTTCTGGTGTCAATGGCGACTCCCTTGCCTCAGAGTTTCAATCTAGATTTTGTACAAATAGGGGGGGGGGCTATGTGGAATTTACTAACCTCTACCAGACCATAAAAGCTGTAAATATTACAATTGTTCATGTGAATTTTGAACGTGTTCCAGGATAAAAAAAGGTATATTTTAATTTCATATATGCTTTTTATCAAATTTACTGGTTTTATAAACTCGAAATTTGTTTTCATTACTTTTGAAAGTTTTTTGAAATATTATTTATTTATAAGACTGTCCTCTCTCAAGTATAGCCTAAAGTTTAATAGTAAAATGGTAGCAGGATAGGTTAATAGAATGTAAAACAATAACATTCATGAAATATATATTTACCCAAGACATTTATTAACCAGTCTTTGACTTGGCCCAATAGTAAGCCTATTTTTAAAAAATGGAACTTTGAGAAAAAATACATACCAAAATTGAATTGATGCTGATTTATGTGCTTATTACACATATATAAATTATAGGGTAGCCTTTATGTCACAGCACATAATTGTATCGAATATCAAGGGAATCAACCTAATTAACGAAACTGTCGTTAACATGAATTGCGAAGATGTTATTTTTCATTAAAACTTCATTAATGAGGCGTCAGTGGTAATTCCTACACAAACGCGATCATGCCCATAGCGACTAATCTTTTCATCATTAGTAGTTTAGCGGCGGAGGCATTTCTGGCTCGTGTGACTATGCAATAGGACAGGTTTCTAAGGAGATTCCAAAACTTTATGTAATATCATTATGAATACCAGTGCCAATTTGTTAAATACTACAAAACAATATATTGATTGTCATTACATAATCTTGAATAAATGGATACAAGGTGAAATTTTAGGTGCATTTTATAACAGTAGAAAAGGAAAGTTCAGAGCGATAACGTTGTGAATATAATTTTTCTTGAAGTTTTATTTCAGAAAGTATATTTTACCATTTAAATGAGTTGTGTTTTAATATTTAAACTTGAAACTGTGGTGGCAGTGATAGAAAGACAAGAGTCCTTGAAGTTTCAGTAAAAATTGCATGGGGTTGTGGCATAACTCTCGACTGGGATGGGATGTTTGGTAGATACTTAATGTCATTCAGCAGATTCAAGTTTGAGAAATTATTTTTGTTTTTAAATAAAATTGAATATAATGCACATACATAGACTAAATAATGGATTGAATGTAATCGCGAAGCATATTGAAGACAATGCCTTGAATCACCATGGGAAAAAAGCGTGAAATGTACATGCTATTCTATTATTGCCCTTTTTGAATATAAAATTTTTTTTACATCATGAAGATTTTTTTCTGGATATAAATTTTACTTGGTCATCACTCGCTTGCTCCTGCCCCTCTCTCTAGTTGCCCCTCTTATCTGTTGGTCTCGTCTAGTGGCAACTGGACTATTGCAGATGAATACGTTAAGAAGTGTAGACGATACAGTCTATGCAGGCTACGCAGCCTTGGGCACCGGCAAAATGAATTTTTTAGTCAAGGATAGTGCAGAGCAATATTGCCTAGCAAACCGGCTTCTAATACAGTAGGCAGACTTTAATGAACGAGCTTTGCAATAGTTAATTCCTTGACCCAATTTTCATGGCCTAAAAACAGCAAAATAGCACTGAATATCAGGACAATCAAATGTAACTCTTCTGTTAGGAATCTGATATTTGTTAGAAATATGGCACTTGTAACGTAGTCAGAAGAGCCAAGAGCTTCTCCCCACTAAGTTTCACTAAGATCTCTCCAATCTAAGCGTTTTTAAAGATTTCCAGTTTCTCCCTCCAACTCTCCCTAGTGTCACCGGATCGAGTCGCGATTTAAAATTAGAGCTGAAAGACATGAGGTCCTTCTAAATATCAAATTTTATTAAGATTCTATAACCTATTCGTAAGTTAAAAATAACTCATTTTTTCTAATTTTTCCGAATTAACCGTCCTTCCACTCCTACCAGAGGGTAAAATTGGGGAAGCAAATATTTCTAATTTAATATGGTTGGGTCCCTGATACTCCTGCCAACTTTCAGCAATCGCTGTATTGATCATGTACTAGTTTCGGATCTTCTTTGTGTAAAAATTAGGGTGGTCCGGGATTCGAACCTGACGCCTCTCACACCTTAAGTGAAAACCATACCTCTAGGCCACAAGCCATACTTAAGAAGAATAATCAGTTATTTTATCGGCAAATAAAATTCTTCACATTTATCTTGTTCACTCGCTCCCCCCCCCAGATTGTCAAATCGGGAAAAGACTATTTCTAATTTAATCTAGTCTGGTTCCTGATACACCTGCCAACTTTTATCGTCATAGATTATCTGGAAGTGCCCAAACTATTCAATCCCGCCAACTCCCCCAAAGAGAGCGGATCCGGTCCGGTTATGTCAATAACGTATCTACAACATGTGCTTATTCTTCCAACCAAGTTTCATACCGATCTCTACACTCTAAACGTTTTCCAAGATTCCGGTTCCCCCTCCAGCTCCCCCCAAAGTCATCGGATCCGGTCTGAGTTTAAAATCAGAACTCTGAGACACGAAGTCCTTCTAAATATCAAATTTCATTAAGATCTGATCACTTGTTCGTAAGTTAAAAAAAACATATTTTTTTCTAATTTTTCAAAATTAAAAACTCCCCCACCCAACTCCCCTAAAAAGAAACAATCTGATCTGGTTATTGCAATCACGTATTTAGTACTTGTGCATATTCTTCCAACCAAGTATCATCACGATCTCTCCACTCTAAGCGTTTTCCAAGATTTCTGTCTTCTTCCTCCAAATCCCCCCAATGTCATCGGATCCAATCAGGATTTAAAATAAGAGCTTTGAGACACGAGGAACTTCTAAATTTTAAATTTCTTTAAGATCCAATCACTCGTTCGTTAAAAAATACTTCATTTTTTAATTTCCAAATTAACCGTCCCCCATTCCCCCACCCCAGATGGTTGAGTTGGGAATTGATTATTTATAATACAATCTGGTCTGATACCTGATACACATACCAAATTTCATGGTCCTAGCTTATCTGGAAGTGCCCAAACTAGCAAAACAGGGACCGACAGAATTTGCGATCGCTAAAAGTACCAAGTGCCGTAAAAACAAGAGCTAAGAGCTCATATGGTACTTGTGACGAGGTTGGACGAGCGAAGAGCCAAGAGCTTATATGGCAGGAGCTCTAGCAAAATTCTAAGAATCAATAGACTGATTTAACGGGAAATTTAGAGGCTTAATGCCGGTTGGGATTTAAAATAAGAGCTCTGAGACACGAGGTTCTTCTAAATATGAAAATTCATTAAGATCCAGTCACCTACTCGTAAGTTAAAAATACATCTTTTTTTTAAATTTTTCTCTGCTTTCAGCCCCCCAGATGGTCGAATGGGAGAAAACGACGTTATCCAGTCAATTTGTGTAGGTCCCTGACACGCCTATCAATTTTCATCGTCCAAGCACGTCCAGAAGCACCGAACTCACCAAAGCACTTGACTCACTCTTAACTCCCCCAAAGAGAGCGGATTCGTGCCGGTTATTCTAATCACATATCTAGGACTTGTGCTTATTTTCCCCATCAAGTTTCATCCCGCTCCCTCCACTCAGAGCGTTTTCTAAGATTTCAGGTTTCCTCTCCAACTCCCCTTAATGTCACCAGATCTGGTCGGGATTTAAAATAAGAGATCTGAGACATCAGTTCCTTCTAAAAGTCAAATTTCATTAAGATCCGGTCACCCGTTCTTAAGTTAAAAATACCTCAATATTTTTAATCTTCCAAAATTAACCCCCCCCCAGCTCCCCCAAAGAGAGTGGATCCATTCTAATTATGTCAATCACGTATCTAGAACTTTTGTTTATTCTTCCAATCAAGTTTTATCCCGATCTCTCCACTCTGAGCGTTTTCCAAGATTTCTGGTCTTCAAGATTTCTGTTTCCCCCTTCCAACCCCCATGAATCTGGATCCGATGCGAATTGAAAATGAAGCATCTGAGACATAAGACCTTTCTACATATCAAGTTTCATTAGCATCCAATCACCCATTCGTAAGATAAAATACCTCAATTTTCAGGTTTTCCAAGATTTCCCGTTTCCCCCTCCAACTGTCCCCATGTCACCAGATCTGGTCAGGATTTAAAATAAGACCTCTGAAGCACAAGACCCGTCTAAATGTAAAATTTAATTAAGATCTGATCACCCGTTCGTAAGTTATAAATACCTCATTTTTCTAGTATCCCGAATTCCCCCCCAGCTCCCCCAAAGAGAGCGGATCCTGTCCTGTATGCGTCATTCACGTATATTGGAGTAATGCTTATTTTTCCCACCAAGCTTCATCCCGATCTCTCCACTCTCAGCCTTTTCCAAGAATTTCTGGCCCCTCTCCCCATCTCCGTCCAATGACACTGGATCTGGTCAGGATTTAATATAAGAGATCTGAGTTACGAGTTCCTTCTAAATATGAAATTTTAAAAATACCTCGTTTGTTCAAATTTTTCAAAATTAACCCTCCCCCAAACCCCCTCAAAGAGGGTAGTTCTGTTCCAGTTATGTCAATCACGTATCTAGGACTTTTTCTTATCTTGACCAACAAGTTTCATCCCGATCCCTCCATTTTAAGTGTTTCCCAATATTTTCGGTTTCTCCCTTCAACTTTCTCCAATGTCACCGGATCCGGTTGAAATGTCCTTTTAAATATCAAATTTCATTAAGATCCGATAACCCGCTCGTAAGTTCAAAATACCTCATTATTTCTAACTTTTCCGAATTAACCGTCCACCCACTTCCTCCCAGATATTCGAATCGGTCTGGTCCCTGATACGCCTGCCAATTTTCATCGTCCTAGCTTACCCGGAAGTCCACTAAAACACCTTCTGCAAACACCACCACCTTTAAACTACTAAAGAACAACATTATAACAGCTATGGGCCTTATCAATTTCGCGTAGGCATTACTGCTGTCCATGGATTTTCATCGTCCTAGTTTACCTGGAAGTGCCTAAACTAGCAAAACTGGGACCGACAGACCGACAGAATTTGTGATAGCTATATGTCACTTGGTAACTACCAGGTCCCATAAAAAGGAAAAATTAAAGGACCGAAAACCACAGATCTTGGAGGTTGGGACTACGGATGGGGCTCACTGGGTACATGGATAACAAGAGGACTATAACGGGTGGAGACACAGTGGTTTCCCATTGTAGGTTATGGGGAATAGAAGGACCCTATCGAAGCAAAAAACTTTCCCACTATGAAGAGCACAGGTTTCTAACACAAATAAAAAGCAAAATTAAACTATTACATATACATATATCCACATCAGTTTCTAACACAAATAAAAAACAAAATTAAACTATTACATATACATATATCCACATCAGTTCCTTTTTAAAGTTTTTATGCTGGACACTCCTGATTACCACTCAGCATACAATACGTAATCTGATTTTGTTCCTGTTGTCTTATACTTTTCAGGAGAATGAGTTTTAATGGCAACCAAATTTGTGCCATTTTGGATTATTGTGGAACTTTTGTGGTCGCAGTAACAGGGAAACTTTGAGAGCCTTCTAAGTCTACGAGAAATGATTTGCTTGTATATATGTGAAACTGTTGGAAGCCATAAGATATGGCGGATGGTTTTATAGACGACTGTTGCCCTTTATTAAAGGTATCTGGGCAATAAGAATAGTCTTAGAGGCTTCTAAGACCATGAGAAAGGATTTGCATGTATCTATGCAGAACGTTTGAAAGCCATAGGACATGGCGGTCGGATTTGTTGACGAATGTTGCCTTATGTTCTACTTATTAGACTGACTGTAGCAATAGGTAAACTTTGAGAAGTTCTGAGACTACGAGAAAGGATTTGAATGTTTCAATGCGGAACTTTTGGAAGGCATAGGACATGGTGTTTGGATTTGTATACAGATATTGCTCTATAGGTTAACTGTCCAGTTGTGGTAATAGGGAAACTTTTAGATGCTTCTAAGATTATAAGTAAGGATTTCCTTGTATTTATGCGGAACTGAAGGGCTACTATGACCAATTCAAGAGTACATCCCCTATCCTGGTCGTCGGAGTACTAGAGAAACTTGGAAAGCCCACTAAAACACCTTCTGCAAATACCACCACCTTTAAACTACTAAAGAAGAAAATTATAACAGCTATGGGCCTTGTCAATTTCGCGTAGGCATTACTGCTGTCCATGGATATTAAATAAATATGCAGAACTTGTTTGGATATTTATTCAATTACAGTCAAAACGTAAAAAAAAATATTAATATCGTGTGCGTAGTTTGCTTTATATTCCTGCCTTTTTCGCCCTTGCATATCTGACTTCCTATTGTACTGCTTACAGCGTAGCGCAAATATTTGAAGATAAATTTTCAACAGAAAAAAATTAAGCCCTGGGGCAATGACAAAATAATTAATTAGTAATGCAAAGCACCATTGATTTAGAATGTTGAAACTTTACAAAGAAGCTTTTCTTTTGTATATACAGAGATATTAAGGCTTTTTATAACACTACTACTACTACTACTACTAATAATAACTCACTGCAGCACCAAGCCGCCTGAGGCCAACACAGCTACGCAAACTCCTCCTCCAACCTAATCTATTTAAAGCCTCCCTCTTTACACTCTCCCAGGAAGTTCCCATTTCCTTTAAATCTTTATTTATGACATCCTCCCAACCCAGACAAGGACGACCTGCTTTCCGTGTAGCCCCAGAAGGTTGGCCAAAAAGGACAATCTTCGGTAATCTGTCATCCTTCATCCATAGAATGTGGCCTAGCCATCTCAACCTTTCTTTCATTATAGCCCCAGAAAGCGAGATTGAACCACACTTTTCGTACAACCTACTGTTTGAAATACGGCCAGTCAGCCGGGTACCCAGAACAATCCGTAGGCAATTTCGCTGGAAAACATCTAGTAAATTTTCATCTGCTTTTCGGAGTGCCCATGCTACAGAGCCATATTCGACCACTGTCATCACTCTAGCTTCCAATATTCTAATCTTGGTTTGTAGGCTTATCTTTCTATTCTTCCAAACCTTTTTTAACTGTGAAAAAACACCCTGAGCCTTAGCTATTCTACTTTTAACATCTTCACTGCTCCCACCATCTTTACTAATAATACTACCAAGGTAACTGAAACTCCCAACCTGATCAATCTGTTTGTTACCTAATGTCACCTGTTCATCTTCAATTATTCCTAGCCTTAGTGACTTAGTCTTCTCAACATTAATTTTCAAGCCTATTTTAGCACCCTGAACTCGTAAAACCTCTAAAAATTTATTCATTTTGCTCACACTTTCATCTAATATGCTTAAATCATCAGCATAATCTAAGTCCAGGAGCGTTCTTCCTCCCCATTTGATTCCATGGTCTCCAATTGCCTTTCCTGTTCTCCTTAAGACGAAGTCCATCAAAATGATCCATATAAAGGGGGATAGAACACAACCCTGCTTAACTCCTGATTTAATACAAAACCAGTTGCTAACCTCATTTCCTACTTTAACCGCAGCAGTATTATTCTCGTACATAGTGCAAATCACTTTAATGTATTTTTCTGGTATACCATATAACGATAAGACCTTTGTTAACGCTGTTCTATCAACAGAATCGAAAGCTTGCTCATAATCGATAAAACTAAGGACCAAAGGTGTTTGACAACGAAAGGACTTCTCAATTATTAACCTAAGAGTGAAAACATGGTCGACACATCCTCTACCTTTTCTAAAACCGCATTGTTCTTCCCTTAAAACTTTGTCTACAGCATGTCTCAGTCTAAAAAGTATCATATTACTCAGTAATTTGCTACCTACAGAGACCAGACTAATGCCTCGATAATTACGACACTCACTCTTGTCACCTTTCTTATACAGTGGTTTAATTAAGGTTTTCCTAAAATCATTGGGTACTTCCCCTTTTCAAAAATCATGTTCATAATCTTCAGTAGCTTATTCCTAACCTCAGAGCCACCATATTTAAGGAACTCATTAATCATACTATCAGCACCTGGGGCCTTATTATTTTTTAATTCTTCTAGTACTGTCGCTAATTCTTCCTCACTAAACAAATCTTCCTTCACATCCAAGGTATCACAAACATTTTCATTTTCATCTATATCTTTTCCTGCAACTGTATCTCGGTTTAGCACATTCTCAAAATGTTCCACCCATCTTTCTTTAACTTTTTCCTTATCGCTAATTGTGGCCCCATTTCTATCTTTAACTGGGACTAGTCCGGATTGGTACTCCCTTTCAATTTATTAACATGCCAGTATAATATTTTACTATTATGCCGTCTAGCCGCATCTTCCAGATCCTCAGCAATTTTATCCATCGCCTCAATTTCACATCTCCTTAGTTCATATTTTAATGCTTTCTCCACTTTCTTCACATTCCTTTTGTTTTCATACGACCTATCACTCAGATAATTCTTATACAAACCCCTTCTACTCTCTATTAAACCTAAAGCTTTTTTACTAATATTCCTAGTTGCTGTCTTAGCACTCTTCCCTAGGACACCATCAGCAACTTCACAAATTGTTTTTCTGAAATTATTCCATCCATCTTCTACATTGTCAAATTTTAAACCCTCAAGTTTAGTACTCAACTGTTCCTGGAATTTTTTTCTCAAATTTTCATCCTGAAGTCTACCAACATCATAACTTTCCGGGAGGGAGTTACCCTTCCGAAATTTCAGCTTTAAATTAACCTTAGACACTACTAGATGGTGATCTTTACTTTTAACATCAATAACGGCACTCCTATACACCCTAGTATCTTGTATTGATCCTGCTAGTCTTCTGTTTACAATAACATAATCAATAAGGTTTGCTGTCTTACCATCACGTGAATACCATGTCAACTTATGGGCCATTTTGTGACCAAACACCGTATTGGTTATAACTAGGTTGTTATACCTACAAAATTGCAAAAGCCTATAGCCATTACTGTTTTCTTTTCTTACACCAAATTTACCTAGGCTAGGATACCATCTATCCCTATTTCTACCAACCTGGGCATTAAAATCTCATAGCAAAAACACCATATTTCTACCTGGTACCCTGTCTATTTGCTCCTGTAACTGTAAGTAAAATTCATCTGAGTTACTAGTATCTCCATCAGTTGGTTCAATGGGGGCATATACTACTATACTGATACCCTAAAATTTTTAGTCATAAAATGAGCAATTAGTATTCTATTATTAATACCTTCTCAGCCTAAACAAGACTTAGCAGCTTCCTTATTCATCATGAGCCCTACTCCCTGTCTATGTACCCCATCCTTCCTGCCTGAGTAAACAAATTCTATGTCACCTAATTTCATGCTTCCTACCCCTGGGAAATGAGTTTCTGAAACTCCTAATAAATCCAGTTCAAACCGTCTGAATTCGTCAGTTAAAATGTCGATGCGATAGTCATTTTTTAACGTCGTAACATTCCAAGTTCCAATTTTCATGTTCTTTAAATCTTTGAAATTATTTTGGCCTCAAGAAAAGCAGTGATCCCGGATACCAGTGCAGGATGGGGACCAACATATCTTCTCAAGTCTACACCGAAGCGCTTAAGCCGGCTTAGAACCGGACAGCAAGAAGTCCCTGGGACCTCCAGTAAGTTGGGGGCTTTGTGCAATCCTGGGCCCATCTTGGTCACAACATGGTTTTCAGCACTTGGCGATTCTCTTCTATCAACAAGAGTCGAAATCCTGCACAGACAGTCCCAAGCCTATTACCTCCGACTCATTATATATTCATGCCTACAAATATTATGCTACTACGGGGAGGCAGCCCATAGTAGATAAATTAGCTAGGAAGAGGTTTTTCAGCCCGAAAACGCCCATCAAAACAAACCAAGCCCAGAAAATTATCCAATAATCAGAATCCCGTACGAGTGCTGTGTTGTTTACTAGGCTATAATTTCCTCGAGGGACGCCACTCCTCAAGTGGGAAAAATTGACCGCAAGTTTTCCAGTCTTGCAGGTACCCCGAAAGGGTCGAGGCAGCCCTTTACAGAGGCTGTTGTCCATAAATCTGGATCTTACACCCTGCCGCAGTTGTCCTCCTATAGAGGATCCTCCCACGATTGTGTTCAGCTTCACCATGCAATTTAATCCATTACTGGGAGAAGGTTTGTAACTCATCTGACGTGTGAACACAGCAGTTGGCCCTGCTGAGTGTACATTTGAGGGGCCTTCTTCCTCCTCCACCTGTAATTATGACCCCCAGGGGAGGGTTTCCCAGTTTCTATTATGGGCCCCACTGGGACAAGGTCCTACTTGGTCTAAGCTTCCTATGGAGCTACTCTACCTATCTGTAGGGCTTTCCCCTATCTGTTGTCCTCCACAAAAACCTAGCATGACTATCTAATAATTTTACTAACTAATGCAACTAATAAATAGTTGCAGTAAATTGCAACTTTACTTCAATTTAGACTATAAAGTAAAGGACAAAAATAACATATACAAGCTCTGTTGTTCTCTGCTAAAACCTAGCATGCAAACTAATAATTAACTAACTATTGCAACTAATTAATAATTGTAATAAAGTACAACTTTCCTTTTAATTTATAACCTAAAATAAAGAAAACACAAAAAAAGCTCTATTGTCCTCTACTAAAACCTAGCATGTTAACTAATAATTAACTAATAAATAGCCCATTTGGCCTGATTGCAACACCTCACAAGCCACACCTTAATACTGCAAAAGTAGACATAAGTAGCCAATTTAGCCTGTTTGAAACATATCACAAGCCAACACCCTATAGAAAACACCTTTGAGAATTTAAATGAAGAAGAAAACTTATTAGAGACTACTAATACTGCAAAAGTAGACCTAAGTAGCCCATTTAGCCTGTGTGAAACATCTCACAAGCCAACACCCTATAGAAAACACCTTTGAGAATTTAAATTAAGAAGAAAACTTATTAGAGACCTCTAATACTGCAAAAGTAGACCTAAGTAGCCAATTTAGCCTGTTTGAAACATCTCACAAGCCAACACCCTATAGAAAACACCTTTGAGAATTTAAATGAAGAAGAAAACTTATTAGAGACTGCAAATACTGCAAAAGTAGACCTAAGTAGCCAATTTAGCCTGTTTGAAACATCTCACAAGCCAACACCCTATAGAAAACACCTTTGAGAATTTAAATGAATTTCCCCCTTGAAGTTTCTACTCTTTGCTTGAACTGCTCCCTTCTTGAAAAATAAAATTTTGGCATGAGACAAAGTCGTTCTTAGGTAAACTGCAAAAGAGGTAAGGTTGTTATTAAGACTTTGAAATGAAGAAGATTGGAATTAACGAAAGTTGAAAAAAAACTTACCAAATGATATGTATTCTTGAGATGAAGGATTGAAACTACGCCAAAGTTGTCTCAAAGGTTTTTCCCCTTGATTCCACCCACTGCTCCAGTTCTCAATTCCAGGTTTATTTGGGTCACTGCAAAATTATAATTTAATTATTAAATTGGTGACCTGATTTTGGATGACATTCAACTAACCTAACCAAAAATTCTTAGATTTCTGTAAGAGCGCCCGCAGAAAATTTTCCTGGGAGGGGGGGGGGGGACTAGAATATAAGTGGTGGTTCTAAGGAGCAAGTTCATTTTTAAATACACCTAGAAAAAAATCTCAAATAAAAAGAGTAACTAAATTTGCAGGGGAAATGAAACGAAACACAGCAAATTTGAAAAGATAAGGATTCCTAACAAAGATACCAGTCCATTTAATCAATGATATATATTTAATTATTATTCACATATCTTAATCCATTATGTCCAAACCATAGAATAAAAGAATAATAGACTCGAACCGAAAATTTATTATTAAATTAATTATTATTATTTCAAAAATTTATTATTTCCCAAGATTAAAAAAGGCGTAGACTAGTCTTTATGCAATTTATTAAGCCTTAGAATAGTCTACGGAAGAAATAGAGATTGGAACTATATAATGGCTCCAAAGGGGATATTTTAGGCTGTAATATCTTTTCTGTAAGTTTCATTTAACTTTGCTTGATCAACAGATCTTTAAGATTAAAAAAAACTAAAATATACCTCTTTCATAACAGGACAGCACTCTCCTCGAACTGAAATAATTTACATCTTCATATGTTTGAAAAATACATGATAGCAAAAGAAAAACTAAAATTAAACTTACCATTCAGCTGTCAAATTGGCCCTCTTTCTTTTGATGCTTGAACTAAACTAAATAAAATACGTACTTGCTTGAGTCCCATACATTCTCAAGGAACGTCTTGGGGCCACTTCTTCCAAAATCAGATGAACTAGGCTTCGTTATGCTGTTCTGCCAATTGCAGTTCGACATAGTTGGGCAATGTGTTGTCGGTCAAAGTTTTCGATCCAACTTTTGTGAGGTCTTCCCGTGGTTGAGGTCCTTTTCCTTTAAGCACGATCTTGAACAGCCGTCTGGGATTCATTCGTTTAACGTGGTCGGACCATCGCAGATGCTGTTTTTGGATTTTTGTTCAGGATTGTGTCTTGCGATTTCAGCATTCTTCGGACTTTTTTATTTATGGCATGGTCAGTACATCTAATATTGGCTATCCGGCGCAAACATCTCATTTCGAACAAAAGGTGGTTGCACCCGTTAGTGGCTAGATTTCAAAATGTTTGATAGTCTTTTGAAGCTAGAGCTGGCAAGACCAAGGTGACGTTAATGTCGACAGTATGACAGTTTTAAGCTATTAAGAGACTGCCGAGGCAAAGAAACTGATTGACTATTTCCACTTGTTCACCGTCTATTACTATCGAGGGGGGCTTTTTATTTCAGGTAGTGACGTGGCCATGACGCCACGATTCTAGCCATGTGGCCAAAATTGTTGTATGAACCTTATTTAACAGTATCAACATTTCCGAACTTTCTTATCAAACACTAATATATTTAATTTTGTCAGACTTTGTAATTATAATAATTAAAGCGTTTTCAAAGTATTTGTTTCAAAGTAAAGCATTGAAACTACGATCAAGAAAATCAAATAAGAATTGCTTGTGTTGGGCATTATTGAGAAAATCTGCAAGTATTGAAAATTACTGAGTAATACTGATTATTAGTTTAATTTAATTAGCTAGGTCAATACAGACACTCACGGTAAAAAAAAGTAGTAATGAAACGCTAAAAAACATACATAATGTTTGGTTATCATAATGGGGGTTATCTCCGTCGAGATAACCCCCTTTTTAGGTTGCTTTGCTTCTTTTTCTATAATTATACATTTTTTATGCACTAATAACTTGTGATGTTTACTTCAAATTCGAAACAAATACATAATCGGAATAAATAGGTGGTTCTTTGATTTAATACTATCAGTATTTAGGTTCTTATTAATTCTTTATTGATAAGGCTCATTATTTACCTACCATTCATTACTATGAAGATTTTTTTTTTCTTCAACCAGTCACATAAAAGAAACAATCGTGGAAAACAGGAAAGGGATCATTCCATCATAAATCATAACTCAAACTGCCCCTTTTTAGGGCCAACATCTATTGGCAGGAAGCCAACCATGTCCCAACTCACAATTTTTCCATTTTTTTTACCCTACTCTGCTTTCTTCGCTTTGGTTTCCTCAAAATTACTTTATAATTCCCATATTAAAGGCCCACCACCTTGCAGGTGATCATGGAGGGAATAAAAATTGAATATTAATCTTGCGGAATTTTGGGAGCAGGGTCACAGATAATAGTTTTTATTAAAGAAGAAAGCGAATTGCGTCTAAAGTGAATATAACAGCCTTTATAGAGTTTTTGACTATGTCCCGCTATTCTCGCTAGACACTACTTTATGATTTTTTTTTTAGAATATAACTAGCATTCACTGAAAATTTGCTGAGACTTAAACATAAAATTTACTTCAAGTAAAAACCAACTTTCAAACGCCTTGATAGGTCAAATTGGTATAAAACTATGACTTAAACATGAAATTTCCTGGTTAAAGGTTGTTAAACCATAAGTAAAGTACAAGTTAAGTCATTGTGACTATTACCGCCAAAAACAGATTAAGTGCTAATTCCAAATTCTAAAACTACCATTTTTGCCAAAAAAGCACAAAAAAGTTCTCTAGAGGTAGCACAGCTCTTGCAGCCTTGGAGTACAGACTCATAGCTTTAAAAAAATATAAAGATTAATTTGTAAACTATTGAGGGAAGGTTCACTTGTTTTATGTTGTTGCATCAAGGATCTTGACTTTAAATATAACTTACCAAATGATGCTACTTACCCTGTACGAACAAATGAAACAATATAGTCAAGAAATATATCACAAACTTCACTGTTTTCTGTTTGATCTTGAATTCTGTACATTTTAAGACACTTCAGGTCATCTCCAGGTATTGCCCAAGGCTTTGCCTTAAAAAAGATGAATAAAACAAGAAAGTTTAATCACAGTATTTACTTTTGGTTTGATAGAGCTTGATTTAACTCCAAAGGGCTAAACTATTTACGGTGTATTGTATCTTATAGGGAGAGACAATATTTTTTTGTTTTTTTTTTGCTGATTGTTTTTTTTAGTGTTATTGAGAAATCTGTTTTTGTACAATTTTTTTCTTTCTTTTTTTTCTATTTTTGTAAGTGGCCCTAGTTGGTCTTAAGTTTAATAATAAATAAATAAATATAATATTTAGCCACTAGATATGATCTTGGGATGCATAGATAGTAAAACTACAGCTAAAGAGGCAATTCAAATAAAAGGCATATAGATGGTGCGATAAAAGTCCTTAACTTAAAATTATTTTTTATTTCAAAATCATGAGAAAACGAAACTGACCGAACGAAAGTTGAACAGGCACCACAGCATTGTTGCCGAGATCAAGAGTGAAGAGGTTTCTATGTATCATTTTCTTCTTTTTACTAGACCAATCTCTATCCAAGAGTACTACTACTACTAACAACTCAACGCAGTAGTAAGCCACATAAGGCCAACGCAGCTACTGCTCATGCTCTCCCCATCCCGATCAGTTCAAAGCCTCGCTCTTTACACTCTCCCAGAAAGTTCCCATTTCCTTTAAATCTTTCTAAATGACATCCACCCACCCTAACCATGGACGACCTACTTTCCGTTCAACCCTAGACGGTTGACCGAAAAGTAAAAGCTTTCGGCAGTCTGCTATCCTTCATCCGCAGAACGTGTCCTAGCCATCTCAACATTTCTCTCATTATAGCCCAAGAGAGTGGGATTGAAGCAAGCTTTTCGTACAGCCTGCTGTTTAAAATACGGTCAGTCAGCTGGTCACCCTGAACAATCCGTTGGCAATTTCTCTGGAAAACATCTAGCAAATCTTCATCAATTTTTCGGACTGCCCAAGCTTCCGAATCATATTTGACCACTGTCTTCACTGTAGCTTCCAATATTATAATATTGGTTTGCAGACATATCTTCCTTTTCTTGCAATTTTTTTTCAACTGTGAACCAGTTTCTATACTCTGACGATTCTTCTTTTAACATCTTCACTCCTCCCACCGTCCTTACTAATCATTCTACCAAGGTAAGTGAAGCTATTCACCTGATCAATCTTTTCGTTACCCACCGTCGTCCTTTCATCTTCACTTATTCCTAGCCTTAGTGACTTAGCCTTCTACGGATGAAGGATGACAGATTGCCGAAGAATATTCTTTTTGGCCAGCCTTCTGGGGCTTTAAGGAAAGTAGGTCGCCTTCGTCTGGGGTGGGAGGATGTAAAAAAAAAACATTTAAAGGAAATAGGAACTTTAAAGGAAATGGGAGGGTGTACAGAGGGAGGTCTTGAATAGATTAGGTTGGAGGAGGACTGTGTTTGGCTGTGGCGGCCTCAGGTGACTTGGTGCTGCAGTGAGTTATTTGTAGTAGAACGCACAAAACCTCTAAAAATTCATTCATTTTATTCATGCTTTCATCTAGGGTGCTTAAACCATCAGAATAATCTAAGTCCAGGAATTTTTTTCTTTTCCTCACCATTGGATTCCTTTTTTTTCCCATTGCCTTATCTGTTCTCTGTACGACAAAGTCCTTCAAAAAGAAGTGGTCATAAAAACCTGAAAAGTTACAATTCAATCGGAAATTAAGAGTTCCAGGGCTCCTTCCAAGAGCTGAAAGCGATTAGGGGTAGTCAGAACCACTCCTGTACTTTTTTTTCACCCGTCTACGGATAAGGTGAAGAGAATAGAAATTTAGTGCTTGACGGATGGTGAGGGGACTATAGGATTGTTTCCTCAAATCATAAGCAATCTCTCAGGCATTTGATATGGGAAAAATGGCTTTGCATAATCTCCCTTCACTTGCAATTGCTGGCAACAGAGTTGTTTGGTTCTGGTACACTTCCTATTTTGACGTCACGACACCTTTTCACAACACAATCTTATCTTACAATGATTATCCTCCAAAATATTTACATTTTTAGTTTGAAAGTTGTAGCTGCTAAATAATTACAAGGACAAACAGACAAATAAACGGGGCCGGGATATTCATCCAGCCTACAGGCTAGATGGAAATATGAATGTGAGATGAAACTGAAAATGTCATTCTTAGGCAAAAAAGATATTTAAGTTCCTTCAATATATTTTTTTTCTTGCACTACCTAAATTTACTTAGTTGAAAAAGCCACAAGGAATCCCATTGGTTTATTTCCACTCGACCCCCTACTTTTGCAATTTGTTCATTTTTTCTGGAACATTTAGGACTTTTTTTTTTAATTAAAGGGGTTCAAGATAGAAAAATACATTTCACAAAAACTCCTTTTACTGAATAATTAAGCAATTTTTTCTAAAGCATAGGGTTTTGTTTATTTACAGTGATGTCAAAAAAACCTACCTGGGTTTCCTTTTCTGTTTTCACAAAATTATAAAAGAACGTCTTGCCTCCTTGCAAAGAATGGGACAAGGCAACTCTAACTGAATGTGCGTTAACCGTTCCATCACTTATTAAGTCAATCAAATTCTGACGAGATTCAGCCTCAGTTCGTTCTGTTTCCCACTCCATATATTCATTTTTTAATATCAGAAAGATTTCATCCAATTCAAAAGAATACAAACGTCTTAGAAAACGTTTTACTATATTTTCACGCAAGTCATTGTTGTTTTCATTAATTATGCTATCTGGAACATAAGGGAATCCTTCTGCTGAAACAGTCCCAATCATTAGGTTATGAAAACGAAAATTTACACTTCGCCCGTCCATTTCTGCACTTGGCTCCGAATGTATCAGATTAAAGTCTACAAATGGAGCGAACCTCGGCATAAAATCTGTTCCTGACACATTAACTGATAATAGTGCGCCAAGGGGAGCCTGTTGAAGACACTGATAGAAATTATGATCATTGTAGGAGGAGTTTAAGTTGCACCTTAACTTTTTAGTCACTTCATATTGTACTGCTGTTGGATTCTTACTCAATGCACAGGGGGTTAAGGCTGAACCACTCATAAGTAAAACGCCACTGAAGAGTCCTGAGGAGAAATGCCAAACTTAATGAATTGAAATCCAATTATTCTGAATAAGAAAAGAATAATACTATGTACATTAGGCTTTAAACTTAACAGCTATTTCACATTGCCATCTTAAAACGTCTGAAAAAGGTTTATTATCGCTAAGACAAGTTAATCCATTAAAACAAATTTTATATTCGTACAAATCTTGGTTAAACCAGAGTGAAAAGCCTGCTTAACCGGTTTAAACCTAGGAATATATTAAATTACCGTTTTTGGCACAACACCAGAGTTGTCCTCAAAGTAGAGTTTGACAATATGAACGTAATTTTGTAAATTGAGTGATTAAATCAAGATATTTTAAGTATTAGCTTTTGTACTGAAACAAGCAATGGCGTACTAAGGTAAAAAAAAATTGAGAAAAGTTTTATGATCATCGTCTAAAATCATAAAGAAAATCACAGACAAACTATTAAAAGTTAAAATATGGAATGGACATGGAAATTGGGCCTTGTGGTGGGTGAACCAGGTTTGATCTTAGCTTGATTACATAAAAAAAACTGGTTTTTTAACTGAAAACAAGGAGTGACATTAAAACTTAAAACGAACAGAAATTACTCCGTATATAAAATGGGTTGTCCCCTCCGCAATCCCTCGCTCTTTACGCTAGAGCTTTTAATTGTTTTAAAAAGCAGAATTGTGGCAAAGAGTCAAACTTTAGCGTAAAGAGCGAGGGATTGCGGAGGGACAACCCATTTCATATACGGAGTAATTTCTGTTCGTTTTAAGTTTTAATGTCGCTCCTTACTTTCAGTTAAACAAACTAGTTTTTTATGTAATTTCTGAACGTTTTTGAATTAATGCATGTTTGATTTTGGCTCTCCACACATAAATTATTAAAATGAAATTTGTATATTAATTCCTTTTTTGGCTAAATGGCTTTCTCTTAGTTTTGATCAGACGATTTTGAGAAATAAGGCGTGGAGAAGGAGGCCTAGTTGCCCTGCAATTTTTCGGTTACATAAAAAGGCAACTATAAATTTTAATTTTTACGAATGTTTTTATTAGTAAAAAATATACGTAACTTAAGAATTAACTTATGTAACAAACTTTTATATTCTTTAAATTTGATTATATATATGAGGGGGTTTGTACCCTCGTTAATACCTCGCTCTTTACACTAAATCGTATGTTTTGTCCCAATTCTTTAAGAATGACCCCTGAATCAGAAAGGCCGTAGAATAAATAGTTGAAATTACTTAAAATACTATAGCATAAAGAACGAGGTATTTATCTCCTCCTAAATACCTCGCTCTTTATGCTAAAGTATTTTTAGAACCCCTCATATGCGTAATAATCTCTGTTCGTTTTAAGTCTCAATGCTACTCCTTACTTTCAATTGAAAAAACTTTTCCATGTTTATTTTTTCGGTGTTTTTTATAGTAATTTTAGAAAATCCTGCGCCCTTTTATTGAATTTCTATTCCCCCATGATATATTTCTCCAAGGAAAGATCTTCCCACATAGCCCCCTCCCCTCAAACCCACCCCCAAAACCAAAAAATCCCTTGAAAACCTCTGTACACTTCCCAATAACCATTATAATATGTAAACACTGGTCGAAGTTTGTAACTTGCAGCCCCTCCCCCATGGATTTTGGAGGAGTAAGCCATTCCCAAAGACATAGTTATTATGGTTTTTGACTATGCGGAACAAAATGGCAATCTCAAAATCTTGATCTGTTGACTTTGGAGGAAAAATGAGCATGGGAGGGGGCTTAGGTGCCTTTCAATTTTTTGGTCACTTAAAAATGGCACTAGAACTTTTCATTTCCGTTAGAATGAGCCCTCTTGCGACATTCTAGGACCACTTGGTCAATACGATGACCCCTGGGGAAAAACAACAAACAAGCAAATAAACACGCACCCGTGATTTGTCTTCTGGCAAAAAATACGAAATTCCACATTTTTGTAGATAAGAGCTTGAAATTTTTGCTAAAGGGTTCTCTGATACACCGAATGTGATGGGATTTTCGTTAAGATTCTATGACTTTTAGGGGGTGTTTCCCCAATATTTTCCAAAAATAGGGCAAATTTTCTCAGGCTCGTAACTTTTGATGACAAAGACTAAATTTGATGAATCTTATATATTTAAGATCAGCATGAAAATCCAATTCTTTTGATGTGTATTTCAGCATCGAAATTCTGTTTTTAGAGTTTCGTTTACTATTGAGCCGGGTCGCTCCTTACTACAGTTCGTTACCACGAGCCGTTTAATAATTCAAGAACCATGATAGAACCCGGTTGTGGCAACACACTAAACTGGCTGACAAAGGGACCTTATCAGTGAAGAGGTGTCGTTAATCTGATTAATTAACTTTTTTACTTCATGAAGATTGAAATTCTAATCAAGCTTGAAAGGCTTTCAAAGAGAATTCTATTACTTCGCTTTACAAGCTTAATAATTGCTACTACAGAAATTCCGTTTTATGGCTTCTCTGGTCTTTTGCAATTCTCTTTTGAACATTTCGCAATAAACATAGGCTGCTTGGAATTATAAGTATCAGTTAAACTTTTTGTATCGTCTATCTTATGGACAAATTTACTACACTAGATTACACAACCTAACGTAAAGTCTTCTGTCATTTTGATGTAAAATATTTTACTATTTAGTTTGTAGAAACGCTTAAGTGGAATGAAAGAACACTATTTGATTTACTTTAATTTACATATTTTCCATTTTTTAATTTTACAAAGCTATAGATGTTTTACTCGGCTGGTTAGGTATTAGTAACTTACCATGAATCTATTCCCTTCTAATTCATATATTTGGAAAAATGTACTTTAAATTAGGTAATACTTCCCATTGCTCTCTGGAAGCAAGTCACCTGGGGTGGTGAAATGATGCACCTTTGACGCCTGAGTCCTACTCCTGTTTGGACCCCCTACAACAAATTAAAAATTATCCCCAGTGTCCGCCAAGCCATATTTATCCGTCGGTAAGATGACAGGCTCAAAACCAGTGGCCCAGTCCCACCAGCACCAAGGCTAAAGAGATCGCTAAGAGATCTGAAGGGTGAGATGAATTATAAGAACCCCAAAACCAAAAAAGATTGTTACCATAAACAGAAAATCAGAATCAGTTTAAACATTTTTCTGAAGCAAGACGATTATAAAACAATAAATTTTACTGCGCGCAATACGCATAGAAAACATTGAGACCAATATCAGTTTAGGATCCAGAGAGAGAAAAAGGGGGGTATGAAGAATAACAAGAGAGTTGTCACTAAAAAGACGAGCTGAGCGGACAAATATCCGAATTATTTTGGTATTAGTCAAGTCATGGGTTGTGGAAATAAAAAAAAAAAACAGACATCAAATAAAGAGCAATGCGGACAGAATAAATTATTTATTTTTTTGCATAGTTATTTGTTTGTTTTTCAGATCAGGCACTTTTTATAGAGCAAGCTGTCGTACAAACTTTAAAAGGGGCTCGTTCGATTGAAAATTTAAAGTTCTATTACCTTCTTTAATAGTTTAAAGTGATTAAAGGAGAGAACACCCCCTCCCCCTATGTTCAATATTTCCGTTGACACGTGCAATTAATTTTTGAGGTAGTTACTTTGTTCAGCGTAGCTAAAAGGTCCAGTAAATCAGTCATTGACTTTGAACCCCCCCCCCAGTCCTCAGGGTAAGGGCTATAAGTTATATTAATTTTCTTCTTGTGAATGTATAAGATTTGTATGGTAAGGATGGTCATGGAAATTTCGAAGGGGACTCATTGGGTTGGAAAAAAATGATTTCTAGTGGATTTTTAATAATCAATAGTGATCGGAGGGTAACTAGCCTACCTCCCCCCGCGTCCTCTTCTCTCCGAGTGCATCTGATAGAAATTTTGAGATAAATACTTTGTTGAAAATAGTCTAAATAACATAAAACAAAAATTTCAGCGTTGAGATGAACTCTCAGAGTCAGGGGGTAAGTATTATTAGCTATGAGCCGAGGACAAATAAGATTCTACGGAAGGGAAGGTGGTATGGACTTTTGAGCAGGTTCATTTGATTGAAAATGTAAAGTTCAAGTTCTCCCTCTCCCTGAAACTCTCTTTTCCCCAAAAACATCTGATAAAAATTGTAAGATAGCTATTTTGTTCATAATAGATCAAAGGACCCATAACAATACCTAAGGAATAGGATTAACCCCCCCCCAACTCAGGAAAAAGGGTTGTAACTTATTCCCTGGGGCATGTAAGTTCCTTGTTGAAACATGTGGTCCTATAAACTTCTGATGGTGCTCATTTGGTTGGAAATTAGATAATTTATTACCCTTCAAAAGTGAAGTTGTGGAGTCAAAAGACATCGGAGTGTAAATAGCCTCCAATTCTTTTTTCCCCACACCCGTATCCGATAAAAATGTTAAGATAGCTATTGTGTTAAAAGAGCACAGACATCAGATAACGAAAACTCCGGGGACAACCTAACCTCCCAGGGCCCAGGGGCAGGCGTTGTAAGTAATGCCCCGGGGTATATATGGTTATTATACAAGGGTATTTTGTTACCAAACATGGTATCAACATACTTACACTCGATGGCATACCGTCGAACTCCGTGCCTGCTAGAAAGCTGAATAACAGAGGTAGATCTCCAGACAGACTTCTTACTTTTGTCAAGTCAGCTCTTCGTTCCAGCTTGTTCGAGCTAAATGATCACTACTGACTCGTGAGAGTGAACTCCTGCATTTATATTAGTGTGTATCTACCCGCTGATGAAAACCGATAACTGAAGGTTTCCACCCTAATTTTAAAATCCAACAAAGTCATATTTCAGCCAATGTAACACTAAGGAGTTTCTTTCCACTTTCCATTTGTTTTCCCAACACTGCTTTTATTCTTTGTAGTTAAGGTCATATTCTACAAGATTAGTCCCAATTTTATCAACGAATAGTAATTACCTGAAGATATATGACTCAGCATCAGTAGATTGGCTAAAGTGGCTCCTAAGTATTGACCGATAATTGTTATTTTATCTTTAATCAAACCAAAATGATCCGCATTCTCTTGAAGCCAGAGAAGTGCAGCTACAATGTCAAGCAGAGCATAGTTTCCTTGCTTCAGACCTTTATTTCGGCTTACTTTGGGAGAACGACTTTGACTTAACTCGGTCGAAGATCCTGATTGTAAGAAACCTAAACCACAATATCTTAAGTCATACAATTAGAAAAATAACAACAAATCAAACAACAAGGCAAATACAGTAAAATCTAAATTTAAGTTTTCTTAACAAACAAATTATTCTTGTCTCATTTTCTGGTGAAAATTTAAAGCTTTTATCCAGGGTGATGATTTTGGAACAGAGAAGAAAAGTTTCTCTATTTTAAAAAAAGGTGTCTACTAATTTTCTAGAAAAAATAAGGTTTTTTAATTCTATGTAAATTAAACTTTTCTATCTTTGAATTTCAATAATTTCAGAGAATTGCATAATATGGATTTTCTTTAAAGATGTCAAGCTGAAATAATAGTTAGTCTTGATTCATTGGAAATAAATCTGAAGAGACATTTTGGAAATGCCTTATAGATTTTTGAAGCGAATTATGGCTGTAAGGTTTTTTGGCTAATAAGTAGAGCCAATAAAATCAAGTTTTGATCTGACTAAACTAAAGGTAGAACAAATAAGTTTAAAGAATGATGGTCGTTGATATACTTAGCAGAAGGAGCTGACACATCTAATCCGAATTTAATATCAAGCACAAGCTAGCATTCTAGTATGTTTTTGAACTGTTGGAACGCAGTTGAAATCCTGGGAATGAGTTAGATTACTAAACTCATATGACAAGGGGACATAACAAAAGGAATAATAGGTTTTTTAATACAAGACAATGGGAGGTAACTGTTTAGTTTTTAATTTCCACACTTGAACTACAGAAGCAAAAAAATCAAGTGCTGACAATTTCGTTTCGAAAAGCCTATTTTTTACCTCTAAAGTCTCTTATAATAATACTGTCTCATTACACCTTAATGTTTGATCAATCATACTGATGGGGAAAGAGTTGTCCAAAGCTTTTATCTTTTCTAATTTCAAGCAATGATACCTAAAATTCTTATATCAATTGCACGATCATGAAATCTCATCAGAAGTAAACACACCAAATAATAGGAAGCGCAATCACACTGCCGAAGTAAAAAGTAGCATGGCTCCAAACAATTTTATACAAGCTAGAGAGAGGAAGAGAGAGAGAGAGAGAGAGAGAGAGAGAGAGAGAGAGAGAGAGAGAGAGAGAGAGAGAGAGAGAGAGAGAGAGAGAGAGAGAGAGAGAGAGAGAGAGAGAGAGAGAGAGAGAGAGAGAGAGAGAGAGAGAGAGCTTCGTGAAAACTATGATTGGGCCTAATTTAGGCGGAAATTGAAAGTTTTAGTTTCCATTTTAAGAGTAAAAGTGATAAATCCTAACATCTCCCCTCGAGTGCACGTTTTAGTTTGTGTTATCTCTCAGCCTCTAAAGAAATCCGAACAAATTTAAAGATAGCTATTTTCTCCAAAATATTCAAAAGATAAATTAATATACCTTGGGGGGATGACATAACCAGAAATTACTGTAAATTATCCCAGGTATCTGTTATTTACAATTTTATTTTATCATAATGATTACTAAAAATTATTTTCGAAGAAAAAAAGTTTTCAAAGAAAAGTGAATATCTACGTTAAACCAAAGTTGAGAAAAATAAAGTAAAATCAATTTTTTAAGTCAGAAAATACCATAAATTACTATCAATAAAGAAGTTGATTCCAAAACGGACAGAAATTGCAATAAATAACCAACTCAAACTAAAATGAGTAGATGCAACCACAAAGAAAAGTATAGCTAACTAAAGACAATAAAAGAAATTGCACTTTACTGAAAACACTAGTTATTGCAAGTTGTGAGTTTTGTTCCTCATAAAAAAATCACCATTATAACCAAGATAACAGGAAAAGAAAACAAATGAACGTGCATTGACAGTCTTATTTATCTACTTCCTGAATGTGTTCATAATTTTAATCTATGAAGGTAAAATAGATGAAAAGTTTAAAACATATTTTTTCAGTAAAGTGTAAATCATGTTCTGGTCTTTAAAAGACACAAGTGCATTAACCTTGCCCCCCTTGTAATAGTTTTTGCTTGTTTCGAATTTGACGTGGTTATTTATCGTAATTTATGTTCGTTTTGGGTTTCGTTCATTTATTGATAGTGATTTATGGTAGTTTAACGCTTAAAGGAACACTTATATTTATTTCTTTATTTGAAATCCATTCATTGAAAGCATTTGAATAGTGAATTTATTAATTATTGAATTTAAAAATAGTTTTATCTTTGGTTAAATGTAGTATTTTATTTTTCTTTGCAAACCTCATTTAAGATTTTTTTCCAAATTAATATAGGTTCGTTTTTCATTAGCATATAGTTATTTTATTTGAAAAGAAAAGAATATTAATTTTTTTTTCTCAACAAGAATCTACTTTTTGGCTTGGCATTTAAATGTTGTACAAAATAATAAATATAGAGAAATAAGTTGGTTCTTTGTAGGTAGCAAATTAGTTAGTAAGATGATATTTTGTATGCTTAAAGACGCTGTTACGCTGTAAAGAATAAGAATGTTGTTTTTCGAAGGGTAGAGAAAATATAGACCAAATTTTCACTCTTGGATTAATAATTTAGAAGTGTCTGAGTCACCAAACACTTTTAGACCTCAGTTATATAGATTATGAGCAGGCATGGGATTCAGCTGATAGAAGAGCATTAGTGAAGGTTTTATCCTTTTATTTTAATCCAGGAAATACATTATTTATACCAGACATTAATTATACCAAACAAATACATTAAAGTGAGCAGTGCTTTGCACAAGAATAATACTGCTGTGGTTATGGTAAGAAAGGAGGTTGGTAGCTGGTTTCTTACTAAATGAATTATTTTGGAGGATTTGGTCTTATGCAGCATAAAAAAGGCAATGGGAGAACGATGAATTTAATGGGTAAGAAGAACTCTTCTGGACTTAGATTATGCTGATGATTTAAGCAACCTAGATGAAAGTTTGAGCAAACTGATAGAGCTTTTAGAGGTTTTTCGAGCTCTGGGTGATAGAATAAGTAAATTAATATTAAGGGAACTAAGTAGTCAAGGATAAGAATAATTAAGATAAAAGGTGACACTGGTTGACGAAAAGATCGATTAAGTGGGCAGCTTTACTAACCATGGCAGTAATACTAGTAAAGACAATGGGAGAAGTTAAAATGTTAAAAGTAGAATAGCCAAGGCTCAGGTTGTTTTTCAAAGTTGAAAAAAACTTTGGAAGAATCGGAAAATAAGTCTGCAAACCAGGATTAGAATATTTTCAAGCTGATGACAGTAGGCAAATATGGTTCTAAAGCATTGGCGCTCAGAAAAACAGAGGAAGATTTGATAAATTTTTTTGAGAGAAATTGCCTACAGATCGTTTTAGGTACCTGGCTGACCGACTCTGTCCCACTTTCTAGGGCTTTAATAAGAGAACGGTTGAGATGACTAGGGTGTGATTTACGGATGAAGGATGACAGATTGCCGAAGATTGTCTTTTTTAGCCAACCATATAGGGCTACTCGGAAAGCAGGTCGTCCGCGGTTGGGATGGGAGGAAGTTTTAAAGAAAAAGTTAAGGGAAATGAGAACTTCCTGGGAGGCTAATTTAAGGAAAATGAGGGTAATAATTTAAGGAAAATAATAACTTCCTGAAGATTGTAGAGAGGGAGGCTATGAATTGGTTAGGACGGAGGAGGAGCGTGTTTAGCTTTGTTGGCCTCAAGTGGCTTGGTGCTACGATTAGTTGTTAATAGTAGTTGTAATACTAGTGGCAATACTCTTTCTTCTCTATATTGTTTCAAAGCCGATATTTTCTTATGTGTTTTGATTCTTTTTTGTGTGCGTGCTTTGAATTTTTATGTATTTTTCTTTGTGTATTTCTTAAGTAGATCAACCACGTTTAACTTTTTCGTCACGTATTGAGTATTATATCCCAGTTAAATCGTTCCACTTGTTACTATAAATCTCGGTCGTTTATATCTTATTTAAGGGTAGGAGATATGGTGGTTGTTATGTTTCGCGATTGTATTTCAGACAAAAGATTGATGACGGAACAGTCATGTTTTTCAACCCCATCGCTCCAGGTACTAGTATGGTCGCTTTAAGCAAAATCTGTGTATTTGTGGTTTTTTCTGCTTTGACCATCAAAAATAGTCAAGGACCCAGAAATTGTTTATTTTTTAGAACATAGCTATCAGGCTTCAAATTGCTGAATAAGGTTTTAATATAAAATTCATGATAAAAACAGCTCTGAAACAGAATATTACTTGATGGAATCAATATTTCTTCAGTCAAAGATTGGGTATATCTTTGTTCGGGAGATTTTTTTGAGCACCTTCTTTTCGTAGAATATTTCTAAGTGACTAAGTCCAGATCCAATTTTATTAATGAGAGATGTCTTAGCTGGCCTTAATCAAACAGTTCATGGTAACGAACTGTATAGTAAAGGAGCGACCCGGCTCAATAGTAAACGAAACTCTAAAAAACGGAATTTTGATACTAATATATACATCAAAAGAATGAAATATATATGATGATTTTAAATATATGAGTTTAATCAAATTTATTTTTACCTATCAAAAGTTACGAGCCTGAGAAAGTTTGCCTTATTTTGGAAAATATGGGAACACACCCTCTAAAAGTCATAGAATCTTAACGAAATCACATCATCGTATTCAGCATATAAGAGAACCTTACTGTAGAAGTTTCAAACTCTTATCTATAAAAATGTGGAATTTCATATTTTTTGCCAGAAGACCGATCACGGGTATGTGTTTATTTGTTTTTTTTTCCGAGGGGCAATTGTATCGACCCAATGGTGCTAAAATGTCGTGAGAGGGCTCATTCTATCGGAAATTAAAAGTTCTAGTGCCCTTTTTAAGTGGTCTAAAAATTGGAGGGCACCTAGACCCCCTCTCACGCTCATTTTTTCTCAATGTCATCGAATCAAAATTTTCAGATAGCCATTTTGTTTAGCATAGTCAAAAACCCAAATAATAATGTCTTTGGGGACGACATAATGCATCGCTGTCCAAGGGGGAGGGGCTGCAAGTTGCAAAATTTGACCAGTGTTTACGGATAGTAATGGTTATTGGGAAGTGAACAAACGTTTTCAGGGGGATTTTTTTTTTGGTTGAGAGGGGGGGGGCTAAGGGAAGGGGGTTAATTGGGAGGATATTTTCATGGAGGAATTTTTCATAGGATTAGATAATTTTCATGAGGGAGCGCAGGATATTCTAGCACTATTTAAAACAAAAACGAAGCAATTAAAAAATAAATATGGATTTTTTTTCAACTGAAAGTAAGGAACAGCATTAAAACTTAAAACGAACCGGAATTATTACGCATATGTGGGGTTCATGTCCTCCTAAATGCCTCGCTCTCTATGCTAAATTATTTTTAGTAATTTCAAATATTTATTCTACGGTTTTTGTACTTCAGGGGTCGTTCTTAAAGAATTGGGACAAAAATTAAGCTTTAGTGGAAAGAGCGAGTCATTAACGAGGGGGAAAACCTCATCATATACGTATTAAAAATATACGAATATAGAAGGACGTTACGTAAATTAATTCGCAAGTTACGTATATTTTCTACAAATAAAAACGTTCGCATAAGATTAAAAGTTCTAGTTGCCTTTTTAAGCAACCAAAAGGTTGGAGGGCAACAAGGCCTCCTCTCCCACCCCTTTTTCTCTCAAAATCTTCCGATCAAAACTAAGAGAAAGAAAAATTAATATGCAAATTTCGTTTTAATTGTTCATGTGCGGACAGCCAAAATAAAAAAAGATAAATTAATTCAAAAACGTTCAGAAATTAAATGAAAAAACAGGTTTTTTAAATGAAAGTAAGGAGCGACATTAAAACTTAAACGAACAGAAATTACTGCGTATATTAAAGGGGGTTTTCCCTCCTAAACACCCCGCTCTTTACACTAAAGTATTTTACTGTTTTAAAAAGTAAAGTTGAGAGAAAGAGTCAAACTATAGCGCAAAGAGTGGAGCGTTGAGGAGGGAAAAGCCCCTTTAATATACGGAGTAATTTCTGTTCATTTTAAGTTTTAATGTCGCTCCTTACTTTAAGTTAAAAAACTTGTTTTTTTCATTTAATTTGTTACAAGCATATAAGATTTCCATTTTCTTCACCTTATTGACATATGCCTGAAATAGCTAAACTCTATGCAATACCAAGTTTATTTGCAAGTTCCCCCACCCTATCTCCAGCGATATGACTCAGACCTGTAGTGTTGACCCAGATGTGTAGTATTTTTTTTTCTATTGTAAATTATAAAGGCATTTTTTTTTTTGAAAAATTGGAGTTGTGCTTGGGGTGGATTTCTATACGAAGGATCTTCCTTGAGAAGGGAAATTTCTAGGGTTGACTATTCCAGTGGAAATATTACACTGGAGAATTTGAAAGAATGACTATACGGAATTCTTATTAATTGTCTTACATTCTCTTCGCCAAATTTTTTGTAAATGTTCTGAGACAATTATCCAGAAGCTTTATTCCCGTGTTTTGATTCCCAGGAAATCGTTTTCCGCGGAAGGGGGCATTTCTAGGTTGATCGAAAAACATGTTAAAGATTGAAGACTTAGTCAAATGAAACAATGCTAAGGAGATTTTTTTTTATGATGAGTCATCTGCAAGCAATATAAAGGGAGGGGGATTTTCTCAGCGAAGTTGGGACTTTATCGAGGGGATTTGAAAAGGGGGATGCAATCTGCGTTGGATTAAATCCCCACGGAGCAGTTTTCCACGAGGGGGAGGGGTGTACTTCATAGAGGGTAAGCCGGATTTATCAGAAAGTTATGAAAAATAAACAGAAATTAATCCATATATGAAGGGTTGCCCACTCCTCAATACCTTGCTCTTTACGCTAAAGTTTGACTGTTTGTCTGAATTTCTTAAGAGTGACTGCTGAAACACGGGGGCCACTAAACTAGAATAGGAAAGTTTTTTTTAAAAGTGCTAACAGATTTACCATAAAGAGCAGGTTATTGTTGAGGGGGGCAACCCTTCATCTTCGGAATAAATCTGCCAAAATTAATATGCAAATTATGTTTTAATTTTTCAAGTGCGGTGAGCCAAATCCGGCTCCCCATATTAGTTGAAAAACGTTCAGCAATTAAATACAAAACAAGTCTTTTCAACTTAAAGTAAGGAGTGACATTAAAACTGAAAATAAACAGAAATTATTCTGTATATGAAAAGTGCTGTCCCCTTCTCAACGCCTCGCTCTTTATGCCAAATTATGACTCTTCATCGCAACTCTACTCTATGAACCAATAAAACTTTTGCGTAAGAAGTGAGGTGTTGAGGAGATTTCAGCCCCTTTCATATACGGAATATAATGTTTGTTATATACGGAATAGGCCATCAAAAGAATATAAAGTGTCAAATAGAGTTGGTCATAGAAATGTAGTACCTGCCAAATGTGACACAATATTTATTTGAAAGAGGGCTATTCATTATGAAAGGTTACCAGGTTACCGTTTAATGTCCAACCAGATCAGAATGTAGAATCCACCAAAAATATTGATTTAAAAAGAAATTCTAGCCAGGCTGTTGTTTCAAAAAGCCAAAAAGCAGTCAGAAAGTGCCTTAGCACCTTCTATTTCCTGCCTTAGTTTTGTCTTGTGAGAATGACGATAAATAGAATTCCGTAATTTGTACTTTATTTTTAATATTTTGAGCAGAAAAGAAAGTTTTTGTAATGTAATTCGTTTTCAATAAAGCCCAACTAACGCAGTAGGCTTTAAACTTGCAGTTAGAGGAGGTGGAAGAGGGCAGCAGTAAAACTCTTGTTTGCAGTGATTTTTGTCTGTTTCATGTTTTATTTGAATATTCAGTTTAAGATTTACACGTTTTAAGCTTTATTTGTTTGTTTATATTAGTCTCTGTTGTCTGTTTGTTTGCAACAATTGTTTATTCAATTTCTGTTCGTTTTGAGTTTCATTTAATCCTCAATTGTATTTTCTGTTCGTTTTGAGTTTCACTTATTCCTTAATTGTAATTTCTGGTTGTTTTGAGTTTCATTTATTCCTTAATTGTAATTTCTGTTCGTTTTGAGTTTCGTTTATTCCTTAATTGTAATTTCTGTTCGTTTTAAGTTTCATTTATTCCTTAATTGTAATTTCTGGTCGTTTTGAGTTTCATTTTATTCCTTAATTGTAATTTCTGTTCATTTTGAGTTTCATTTATTCCTTAATTGTAATTTCTGTTCGTTTTGAGTTTCATTTATTGCTTAATTGTAAATTCTGTTCGTTTTGAGTTTCATTTATTCCTTAATTGTAATTTCTGTTCGTTTTGAGTTTCGTTTATTCCTTAATTGCAATCTCTGTTCGTTTTGAGTTTCATTTATTCCTTAATTGTAATTTCTGGTCGTTTTGAGTTTGAATTACTAAAGAAATTTATTTCTGCTTGCAATTTAATATGGTTCTTTACTTATCTTTAAAAAAATTATTTTTCGGAAATGTTTTTTTTTATAGTTCATGTAACATCTAAGACTCCTAGCCTCCAGATTGTGGATTCTGCTTAAGAATAAAATGACGGCTAATGAGATACTATGGAGTTCATGATTTGCCTTATGTGCAGAACATTTTCTTGTATTATCAACTAGCCTACTTGACTTACAATCTTACCAAGTAGGCCAAGCCTGTAATTTAAAGTTACAACTGAGAATTTTCCCTGTGCAGCCATTTGTGAACCATCATAAAGGTGTCCACCTCCCCAGTCATACGAATCTCCATGGATAAAAACGACGGCTGGTGTTTTCTTATCACCTAGAAAAAAGAGTTTAAGTTCGAAATGTGTTCTTTAATATACGTGATTAATTTTGTTTTGATATTTAACGAGTACAGGAAACTGCTTAGTAGTTTACTAGAAGTCACCTTGCCTTAAAAATTTTGGATAAGTTTGCTCTATAGAGACTACTGTCTTGTAAAGTTTCTTCCAATCTGCATTTTGTGACTGTAGTCGCATATTTATACGTAGTGACTTAAATGTCAACTTCGCTGAAAATAAGAGCAATTTGTGTAAATCTGCTAAGGATTTCAATATTAGCCTTGTCGAGCAGTTCATGGTAACGAAATGTAAGTAAGGAGTGACCCGCTCAATAGTAACCAGAAACTGTAAAAACAGAATTTTGATACCGATAGATACATCAAAAGACTTGGATTATTATACGATTTTAAATACATGGATTTCATCAAGTTTAGTCTTGCCCATCAAAAGTTATGACCCTGAGAATATTTGCCTTATTTTTGAAAAAAAAATTACCAGAAAGATCAAGGACGCCTGTTTATCTGTTTGACTCTTTATCTGAGCACTACTCTTTTTTTAACAGTAAGAAACTTTAACTTAAAGAGTGGGGCGTTGAGGAGGGAAGAGCCCCTTTCATATGAGGAGTAATTTCTGATCGTTTAAAGATTTAATGTCGATCCTTACTTTCAGTTAAAAAAAATTGTTATTTTTTAAATTTAATTTCTCAGCATTTTTTAATTAATGCATGTTTTGAGTATGTCTCTCCGCACAAGAGTAATTAAAAAAAAAACAACAAATTATATATTAATTTTTTTGGCTAAATGGCTATCTCATAGTTTTAATCGTACGATTTTGAGAAAAAAAGGAGCCTGGGAGGAGGCCTAGTTGCCCTCCAATTTTTTGGTTACTTAAAAAGGAAACTAGAACTTTTAATGTTTTACGAACGTTTTATTTAATAAAAAAAATTGTGTAGCTTACCAATTAGCTTAAGTAACGAAACTTCTATATTCGTATGTTTTTATTATGGCACTTGATATTAACCAAGTGAAATATAGCAATCGCAAATTCTGTCGGTCTGTCGGTCCCGGTTTTGCTACTTTAGGCACTTCCAGGCAAGATAGGACGATGAAATTTGGCAGGCGTATCAGGGACCGGACCAGATTAAATTAAAAATAGTCCTTTTCCCGATTTAACCATCTGGGGGAGTAGGGGGCCCGTTAATTCGGAAAAAATAGAAAAATTGAAGTATTTTTAACTTACGAACGGTTGATCAGATCTCAATGAAATTTGATGTTTGGAAGGATATCTTGTCTCAGAGCTGTTATTTTAAATTCCGAATAGATCTGGTGACATTGGGGGGGGGGGTTGGGAGTTGGGAGGGGGAAACCTAAAACATGGAAAACACTTAGAGTGGAGGGATTGGGATGAAACTTGTGTTAAAAATAAGCACAAGTCCTAGATACATGATTGACATAACCAGAACGGATCCGCTCTCTTTGGGGTAGTTGGGGGGGGGGGGTGTTAATTCTGAAAAATTAGAAAAAATGAGGTATTTTTAACTTACGAACGGGTTATGGGATCTCAATGAAATTTGATATTAAGAAAGATATCGTGTCTCAAAGCTCTTATTTTAAGTCCCGATCGGATCTGGTGACATTGGGGGGGAGGTGGGTGAACCTAAAATCATGGAAAACGCTTAGATTGGAGGGATAGGGATGAAACTTGGTGGGAAAAATAAGCAGAAGTCTTAGATACGTGGTTTATATAATTGAAACGGATCCGCTCTATTGGAGGGGGGGATTTGATCCTGAAAAATTAGAAAAAATGACGTATGAAAAAACTTACGAAGGAGTGATCGGTTCTTCATTAAACTTCATATTTAGAAGGACCTCGTGACTCAGATCTCTTATTTTAAATCTCAATCGGATCCAGTGTAATTGGGGGGGGGGGCAGTTGAAGGGAACCGGAAATCTAGAAAATACTTAAAGCGGTTTGATCAGGATGAAACTGGATGGGAAGAATAAAAACCTGTCTAAGACATGTGAATGGCATAATCGGACCGGATCTGCTCTCTTTGGTGGAGTTGGGGGGGGGGGTAATTTTAAAAATTGATGTATTTGTAACTTACGAAAGGGTGACCATATCCTAATGAAATTTGATACTTAGAAGGGTCTTGCGCTTTAAAGTTCTAATTTTAAATTCCGACCAGATCCTGTGACATTGGGGGAGCTGGAGGGGGAAACTGGAATTCTTGGAAAACTTGAAAATTGGAATATTTTATTTTACGAATAGGTGATAGGATCTTAATGAAATTTGATATTGAGAAGGAATTCATGTCTCAGAGCTCTTATTTCAAATCCCGACCAGATCTTTTGACATTGGGGGGAGTTGGAGGGGGAAATCTTGGAAAACACTTGGAGCGGAGGAATCAGGATGAAGTTTGGTGGATAGAATAAGCAAATGTCCTTGATACGTGATTGACGGAACCGTACTGGATTCGCTCTCTTTGGGGGAGTCGGGGGGGGGGGGTGGTTCAGTGATTTGGCGAGTTTGGTGCTTCTGGACGTGCAAGGACGATGAAAATTTGTAGGTGTGTCAGGGAGCTGCACAAATTGACTTGATAAAGTCGTTTTCCCAGATTCGACCATCTGGGGGGCTAAAGGGAGAGGAAAAATTAGAAAAAATTAGGTATTTATAACATACGAGTGGGTGATCGGATCTTAATGAATTTTGATATTTAGAAGGACATCGTGACTCAGAGCTCTTATTTTAAATTCTGACCGGCATTAAGCCTCTTATTTTCCTTTTAAATCAATCTATTGATTCATAGAGTTTTGCTAGAGCTCAAACCATATGATCTCTTGGCGCTTAGGTCTTCTTGCCTCGTCACAAGTGCCATACGAGCTCTTAGCTCTTGTTAAGTATATGAGGGGGTTCGCCCCCTTTTTAATATTTCGCCCTTTACACTTAGGCTTGAATATTGTTTCAATTCCTTAAGAATGACCGCTGAATCACAAAGGCCGTAGAATAAATAATTGAAATTACTAGAAATACTTTAACGGAAAGAGTCAGGTATTAGGAGGAGGTGAGCCCTCATATGCGTAATAATTTCTTTTTGTTTTAATGCCACGCCTGGCTTTCAGTTGAAAAAACTTGTTCATATTTTTTTTCCATTGTTTTTTTAAACCATGCTAGAAAATCCTCCACTCAATTCATGGAAATTCTCTTCTGCCTTGACAAATTCCTCTATGGAAAGATCCCACGACGTAATCTCCTCGCCTCAACTCCTCCCCTAACCAAAAAACCACCTTATAACGTCTGTGCGCTTCCCAATAGCCATTATTATATGTAAAAACTGGTCAAAGTTTGTAACTTGAATCCCCTTCCACGGGGACTGTGGGGGAGTAAGTCGTCCCCAAAGATTTAATTATGAGGTTTTCCGACTATGCTGGACAAAGTGCTTATCTCAGAAAAAAGTGATTGATCCAGTGACTTTGGGAAAAAATGAGCGTGGAAGGGGATCTAGGTACCCTCCAATTTTTTGGTCCCTAAAAACGGTCACTAGAACTCCTAATTACCGTTAAAATGAGCCCTCTCGCGACATTCTAGGACCACTGGGTCGATACGATCACCCTTGATGCGCTGAATTTGATGACGTGATTTTCGTGATTTTCGTAAATTCTATGATTTTTAGGGGGTGTTTCCCCCTGTTTTCTAAAATCAGGCAAAGTTTCTTAGGCTCGTAACTTCTTACGGGTCAAACTAAACTTGATGATACTTATATATTTAAAATCAGCATTAAAATTTAATTCTTTTGATGTAACTAATGGTGTCAATTTTCGCTGCTTAGGTACAGTTCGTTACCACGAACTGTTTGATTGGAATAAAATTCAACTTTAGCCTAAGGAGTCAGGTATTGACGAGGGGGCAAACCCCCTCATACGAAGAAGCTCATACCCTCCTTAATACCTCGCTCTTTACTCTAAAGTTTGAATTTTGTAAAATAATGGCTTATATAAGCAGTAATTTGATTGTGTTATTTTCTGGCCAATCTTAGCAATTAGTTTTACCTTAAGTAGCTTCATAATAATTATTTTTATGGGATAATAAACCAAAGTTATTCTATGTGTTCAGCTTGTGGCTGTTACTAAATAAAAAAAAACAAGTTTTTTTCATCTGAATGTAAGGAGTAACATCAAACTTAAAACTTAAAACTGCAGTCAGACTCGTCTTATCTTTATTGTTATTAAATAAAAAAAACTAATTTTTTTAGCTGAAAGTAAGGAGCGACATTAAAACTTAAAACGAACAGAAATTACTCCGTATGTGAAATGAGTTGTCCCCTCCGCAATCCCTAGCTCCTTACGCTAAAGATTTTAATTGTTTTAAAAAGTAGAATTGTGGCAAAGAGTCAAACTTTAGCGTAAAGAGCGAGGGATTGCGGAGGGGACAACTCATTTCATATACGGAGTAATTTCCGTTCGTTTTAAGTTTTAATGCCGCTCCTTACTTTCAGCTAAAAAAATTAGTTTTTTTTATTTAATTTCTGAATGTTTTTGAATAAATGCATGTTTGGTTTTGGCTCTCCGCACATAAATTATTAAAATGAAATTTGTATATTAATTTTTTTTTTGGCTAAATGGCTTTCTCTTAGTTTTGCTCAGACGATTTTGAGAAATAAGGGGTGGAGAAGGAGGCCTAGTTGCCCTCCAATTTTTCGGTTACTTAAAAAGGCAACTAGAACTTTTAATTTTTAACGAACGTTTTTATTAGTAAAAAATATACGTAACTTAAGAATTAACTTACGTAACAAACTTTCATAACCTTATATTTTTATTATGTATACGAAGTGGTAAAGAGTGATAAAGAGCAAGGTATTTATCTCCTCCTAAATACCTCGCTCTTTATGCTAAAGTATTTTTAGAGCCCCTCATATGCGTAATAATCTCTGTTCGTTTTAAGTTTCAATGCTACTTCTTCCTTTCATTTGAAAAAACGTTTTCATGTTTATTTTTTATTGTTTTCTTATAGTAATGCTAGAGAATCCTGCGCCCTTGTCATTGAATTTTTCTTCCCCCATGACAGATTCCTCCAAGGAAAGATCCTCCAACATAGCCCCCTCTCCTCAGTTCCACCCCCAAACAAAATAAAATCCCTCTCAAAACGTCTGTACACTTCCCAATAACCATTACTATATGTAAACACTGGTCAAAGTTTGTAACTTGCAGCCCCTCCCCCAGGGATTGTGGGGGAGTAAGTCATCCCCAAAGACATAGTTATTATAGTTTTCTACTATGTTGAACGAAATGGCTATCTCAAAATTTTGATCTGTTGACTTTGGGAAAAAAATGAGCGTGGGAGGGGGCCTAGATGCCCTCCAATTTTTTCGGTCACTTAAAAAGGGCACTAGAACTTTTCATTTCCGTTAGAATGAGCCCTCTTGCGACATTCTAGGACCACTTGGCCGATACGATGACCCCTGGGAAAAAAAAAAACAAACAAATAAACACGCACCCGTGATTTGTCTTCTGGCAAAAAATACAAAATTCCACATTTTTGTAGATAGGAGCTTGAAACTTCTACAGTAGGGTTTTCTGATACGCTGAATCTGATGGTGTCATTTTCGTTAAGATCCTACGACTTTTAGGGGGTGTTTCCCCAAAATTTCCTAAATAAGGCAAATTTTCTCAGGCTCGTAACTTTTGATAGGTAAGACTAAACTTGATGAAACTTATATATTTAAAATCAGCATTAAAATGCAATTCTTGTGATGTAACTATTGATATCAAAATTCAATTTTTTATAGTTTTGGTTACTATTGAGCCGGGTCGCTCCTTACTACAGTTCGTTACCACGAACTGTTTGATGAAGATAAATAGATACATACTTCTCTAAGTGTCAAGTCTCTTTTTTATTAGGTCTTGTTGTAATTCAGAATGACAGAAGAGGATTATCTTATGAAGCTTTAACATGGGAACCTGGTATTTTTCTCCTTTTTTTGTCAAGCAAAAAGGAGTACCATAAAATGAGATAATTTTTGAATTTGTTAGGAGTATTTGAATTTAATTTATACCACTAAAAAAGGCATAAAAAGTTGGTGTGGAATACTTTCCCTTTGTCCCCACTAGCCTTAACTTTCAGAGTGACCACAGCCGACAAACTTTTTCCCATTTTTTCGCTTGGCAAAAAGCGAAAAATCCACATTTTTGTAGATAGGAGCTTGAAACTTCTACAGTAGGGTTCTCTGATACGATGAATCTGATGGTGTCATTTTCGTTAAGATCTTACGACTTTTAGGGGGTGTTTCCCCCTATTTTCCTAAATAAGGCAAATTTTCTCAGGCTCGTAACTTTTGATAGGTAAGACTAAACTTGATGAATCTTATATATTTAAAATCAGCATTAAAATGCGATTCTTTTGATGTAGCTATTGATATCAAAATTCAATTTTTTAGAGTTTTGGTTACTATTGAGCCGGTCGCTCCTTACTACAGTTCGTTACCACGAACTGTTTGATATTAACGCGCCAGCAAAAATACGAATAAAATATAATATTACTTCATCTTTAGTAGATCAACAAAAGGGTGTATAATTGACTTTAGGACTCCATAAACTTACTCTTGAAGCTGGGGAACATATATGCAAGCAGAAATGGAAATACAGACATTCACAGAGACTAACAGCAATACAAAACAAGATAAATAAAGCAAAATTATAAAACACAGAGGAAAAGAGAATAATCGCTTCAGTTTCCTTATGATTCCAAATCCAGGCAAGACTTTGACTTATTAACTGAAAATGTGGCTTAAAAGAGAGGTTTGTATCCATAAAACTTCTCAGGTTTCACAAATATTGTTAGAATGGAAAACTTCTGGAATCTCTCCGCGTATGAAGCTAAGTAATGATTACCAATTCTTATCAATACGGGATAAATTGAGAAGGATTGACTTCTTTACATTTAAAACTAGTAGATTTGCATCAAACTAATTAAATATCTTCTCGGTCATTATTGGAGCTTGTATTTAAGAGATGTTTCATGTGGAGCTGTGGCGTCTAACGTATTCTCATCAATGAATGCCACTAATTCTTCCTGATTAGCAGAAGCTGACGTAGATAGGAGGTAACTTATCTGAGACAATCTGCTACACACATTGGAAGTTGGAGTGCTAAAGGTCGTTAACGTAGATGACAAAAAGGGACGGTCCAGGAATTGAGCCTGGGAGTGTGCTGTATTCAACTAGAATCTTCTTGTCTGCAGCTTCATCAGCAATAGATACATAAGTATACTATGAAGAGAGCCATGACAATGCTCCCCTACGTGGACGGTGACGAGACTCCTTGCCACAAATACAGTACCGTTTTTAGCAATATTCTTCTTGAGCTATCTTCCTATTATTCCAAACTTTTTTCAACTCTTAAACTACACCCCTAATACACCTTTACAATCAGCATAGCCATTAATGTGGTACTTTGGATAAAGCACAGCAAAATAATGCATATAAATTGGGATAGGAAACAACCCTATAAATTCTTGATTCAATACTAATCCATTTATAGAGCTTTCTTTTTACATTAATATTGGCAATATTGTTCACGCACCAAGTACTAATCATTTTAAACTAACTAATTCAGACAATTTTAACCTAATGGTGATGAGCTATCCTACGCCCTTCCAGGCTGGTGTTCAAGTCCTGGTGTCACCTATTCTTTAAAATGGGGTTGCGTTTGTGGTGTGACTCTGCAAGCTATGCTGCCGTCATTCTGGGGAGCTTAACATTAAACTAACTCTCAGGTATAATCTAAACTTCAAATGCCTCAGAGGCCGAAAAAAACTCTTTTCTTTCTTTTTTTTCCAAAATTGTCCAATCAAAATTTTTAGATAACTTTTTTTCCAGCTTACTTGACAGGCCCAATAACTATGTCTTTGGACATAAAATGAACCCCAAAAGCCCTTGAAGAAAGGTTTTTAAGTTAAAAAAAAATTCTATTGTTTTATTTTTTATTGGGAAGTATGCATGTATTTTTCGGGTGGGAGGATTTTCTATGGAGAGGTAAGTTTCCAGAAGATGTACTTTCCAGGGGAAATTTTACAATGGTTAAATTTTCCAGAATTCCTACACCAAATTTCTTTATATGTCTTGATTTCTCTTTACCGATTCAATTTTACGCTTGGAGATATTAAGGGTAATTTTCCGGGGTAAATTTTTGCCAGAATATATTTTCCCGGATGATATTTCTATGGGGGGATTTTTCCGTGGGGGTGGAGCCACGTACTCTGGCGTTATTTAAAAACGATCAGAAATTAAACAAAGAACGAGCTTTTTCAACTGAAAGTAAGGAGAAACATTATAACTCAAGAATGAACAGAAACTATTAAGTATATGAAGGGGGCTGCCCCCTCCTCAATACCTTGCTCTTTACACTAAAGTTTAAATGATGTATGAATTCTTTAAAAACAACTCCTGAAACACAAGGGTCGTTTAATTAGAACAATAAATAACTTTTTTTTGAAGTGCCGAAAAACTGTAGCGTGAAGAGTGAAGTGTTGAGGAGGGGGCAACCCCCTTATATACATAATAATTTCTCTTCGTTTTAAGTTTTAATGTTGCTCCTTATTTTCAGTTGAACAAAATTTGTTTTTTTCTTTAGTTAATGAAGCTTAGAGACAAACATTTTTTTAAAGGCATTGGAATAAGTAAGTCAATTAAAATAAAAATATACAAAAATAAAAAAAGTAACTAATTACAAAAAATACACAAAACAATAGCCTAATTACAAGAACTAAGATATAAACTCCCAGCATTCAGTTCTGCTGAGCAATGCCAAATCATTGGACGGAAATTTTTTAACAATGTCAACAGTTTTGAACTTGGTTATCAAAGACCAAAATATTTAATGCCTTTAGACTCAGAGCTTATACAAAGTAGGGCATTGTCAAAGTAGTCTGTTCGAAGTAAAACATTAAGACTAAGATTAAGAAAATCAGATAAAGACTTTGAAGTCAATATTTTAAATTTAATTTGAATACCAAAAACTAATATATTTGACACCTTTTGTGCTTCATAACTGTAAAAAATTAAATCTTTTTCAAATTGACAACTAGAAAAAACCCTCCCTAAAAATGATGATAAAACACAAAAAAAGTGTCCGTTCAGGGGGAAAATACAGAAATTCTCAGCATTCCGTTCAGGAGAAATATTTCTGATTATAGTGGCTTCATATATCAGCTCATGGGTACTCTTGCAATGTAAGCAAAAGTTCAGGGCAAATTTTTACCGAAATTGACCCTTATCAAGCTGTTTTCCTTGTGTTCTCTATAATTATACGAACCTTCTAGTGTGTCAAAAACTATACTAATTACTAATAAACAAACACATATTTCGGATCACCAGCTGATTCTGATTCTTCGATTAAATTTTATCAACAGTTAGGCTCTTATACTTTCGTTATTGACAAGGATAATTATTTACTTACTATTCTACGAAGATCTTGTAATCACACATATGTAAGCACGAATTTTTAATTTTACAGAAAAATAATATGGTTTCCCAGTTCTAACCGAAAAGATGGTTACATTAACTCCCCCCCCCCAAAAAAAGAATTATAGAGGTTCAGGAAAAATTATCGCTTGTGCTGGAGTGCTATTTTGGGGGTGTTTTCCTTTCTAGAATTGAAACTACTGTTTTTTAAGTATTTTTAATGAGAGAAGAGGAAAAAATTTCGGTAGATGTATGATATACCCCCGACTTAATAATATTCATCTAAATAGAATCTTTTTTCTCTGACGCTCAATCCTAATAAAACATACCTAAGTATGATGAAAATATAATACTTTAGAAACAACTTTGGACTATATATTTGCACAATAGGGGGGGAGGAGGAGGGTAAAGCATAGCGGGTCTGGACCCTTATGTGTTTGGTACAATTGTTCTGCATATTATGAATTAAGAATTGTTTTCTAACATTACACTTCTCAAATACTTTACCTCATCTCCACCCCCCTTAATGTGCAAATATAGCCCAAATTATATATTTTCCATCTATTCTGTCGCTTCACTTTTTCTTGTCTCGCGCTAAGCAGAAAGTAACTAACGAAAAAAAAACGTGTCTTCAATCTGTCAATCGACGAACAACTTGAGCGGTCGGGGCTATATAATACAAGTACCAATATTCTCTTAAATCTTGAAAAAAAATGTCTGCGGGTATCTTAATTTCTTATTAAACAAGGAGTTCTCACCCTTTCCAACGTTTTCAAAAATAGTGCCCCTGCATTTGTGTGAAATTTGTTTTTTATCTTTTTATTCATTGTTGGATTCAAGTCTGATATGGGTAGGAGTAAAATGTAGAAATAAAGAATTGTGATCATAGATACCTTGATTTACTGCAGTAGATTTGGTTGATTTTTAGGTGGAATCCTAATGTGACATGCTTTAGATGTTAAAATATGAGATATTCACGTATTTTAACTAAAAGTGACCAAGATGCATCTTGACAATGGGATACTTATCCACACGAAACCAAATGATCCGTGCAATACCTTTTGGTTTCCGTGAGCAAAATACAATATCAACTATATGCTCCAGTTCCTACCATTTGAAGCCGGGGATAATTGCAAGGACCCAAAAGTCACATGAGAAAATGCAGTGCCACTTGTTTTGAAACCAAAAGCTCAAGCTATCGACCTTAAAAGCCCGAGAACAAGACTTTCTGCTACC
This sequence comes from Artemia franciscana, assembly GCF_032884065.1. NCBI lineage: Eukaryota > Metazoa > Arthropoda > Branchiopoda > Anostraca > Artemiidae > Artemia > Artemia franciscana. The sequence continues at coordinate 48,031,740 of NC_088873.1, forward strand.
CAAGAGATCCTTGATCTGGCCTTTAGGCCTACCCATAGTCTTATCAATTGTTTCTTATAATTACCTAATAACTTGAGCCGCTCTTTACGCTAAGGTTTATTGCTGCTTAACTTCAAGTCTAGAAGAAGTTTTGTCTAGATAGAAGTTTAAGGCTGTTTTTAGCAAAATCGTCATTTCTAAATTTTAATCGAATACATTTAGAGAAAAAAGTGGAGAAGGATGGGGAGGCTTTGCTACCCTCTGATAGCCTTTGAGTCGTAAAGAATAGGAAGTAAAGAAATTTTAATCTCCAATCGAAAAAGCATCCTCCGAAGTATATATGCCCTCTACAAAAACTCTATATATTAACGATGGGTAATTAGTACTTTTATAACCTTTTGCGGACTCCCAGGAGGAGTCCTGGTTGACCTCAAATCATATTTGACTTTAAATTTAGGAATTAGAACGTCCGTTTTCCAGTCAAATAAGGCCCCTCCATAGTTAATACAACCACCACTTCCATATGAAGTGCCTCTGGAACAAAATACAAAAATACATAAATAATCAAACACTGAAACCTTATGGCCTTTACTATATGTTATAACGTTGCATCTGACTAATCATCTCCCTTATCATTTCCTGGAAGCTGTAAATTAATATACTCATTCATTCCTGAGTTACACCATTTTGACAACCCGTCTGCATATAATGTGTTTTCATTTAGTTCAACACTCCCCCTTAACATTCTCTGAAAGGCTCACCTAAATGCTGTTCGTCTTTTTGAAAAGGAAAGGTCAACAATGCCCACCTTTCTAAATATCATATACTATAAGTGAATAATGGACGAATTATCTAACTTTCAGCCCTTGCCCTGAGGGCTGGAGGGAGGGGTTTACATCCCCAAATACATAATTACTGTACATTTCAGAAGTGCTGAACAAAATTGCTGTTTTAAAATTTCGATTGGATGTGTTTTGAGAAATGATTGGCTTCAGGGGGGGGGTCCTGGCTGCCCTCCCATCAATTTTGACTATTAAAAAGGGCACTATAGCTTATGATTTCCAATCAAATGAGTTCTCTCCGAAGTTTAAATACCACTCATTCCGTAAAACCTTACATGCCACCAAAATATAATTTACAACCTTTGCCCCTGGGTTCTCGGATTTCGTTTCACCCTGTAGGGATTATTATTTGTTCTTTAGACTGTTTTGGACAAAATAGCTACTAAATGGCTAACTCATAATTTCGATCAGATATGTTTGCAAGAAAGAGGGCACTGGGGGGAGGGGAGGGCTTGTTGCCCTCCTATCATTTTTGATTCTTCAAAGGGAACTAAAAGTTGCAATTACCAGTCAAAGGAGCCTCATCTAAACTTTATGTTTTTGCCTTGTTATATGATCTTTTGAGTTAGAAAATAGCTATCTTAAAATTGCTATTGGATTTATTTGCAGAAACGAGGACGTTGGGCGGCTATTTGCCCTCCCTTAACGCTTGAATCTTAAAAAGGAACTAGAACTTCTAATTTCCAACTTAATGAGCCTCCTTCAAAGTTTCTACTGTATTTTATATGTTCCTTATAATATTCATTACTATACGTTCCTTATAAAAACCTTATATGTTCATGATGGGGAACTAGCATAACTCATGTACCTTGCCTTGAGGACTGCGGTGGGGAGGGTTTCACCCCAAAGACGAAATTACTTCACCACTCAACTATTCTGAACAAAATGGGCCCTTCAAATTTCTGATTGAACTTATTTGGGGAAAGGATTGACGTGAGGGGGACATTGCCTTTCAATCACTTTTGGCTCTTAAAAAGGGCACTGGAACTTTCAATTTTCGATCGAATGAGCTCCATTTGTGGTTTATACGACAACTTCTTCTGTACGAAGTACCCTGGCCAGAAGAAAAACAATAAAAAAAAAACAAAATAAATATATAGTAAATTGTACTCACATCGTTTTTCATTTAGGCAGCACTATTGCGCTCCCAATGATGCGTCAAAAAACTGTGAGAAAATAAACCTCTCCCCCAAAAACATGCGTATTTTTCTAGTAATAGATACAATATGCGAGCACTGGGCAAATTGCGTAATTTAGTGATTCTGTCCTTTCTTCACGGACTGCGGGGGGATATATCATCCTCAAAAGAATGGTTATTGGTTTGAATATCTCCAAAGTTTAATCAGATGACACTGGGGGGAAGGGGTATTGGAAAGATAGCTAGTTGCCCTCCAATCTTTATGGTCGCTTAAAAAGAGAAGTAAAAACTTTTGTTGTTTGTCTGATCAGTCTGAATGTCTGATCAGATGAGCACTCTCCCAATGTTCTAGGATCCCTGGTTTGGTACGATCATATCTGGAAAAAACAAATGTTAATAAACGCACATATATGATCTTGCTTCTGGCAAAAAATGTAAAATTTCAGATTTTTGTATATAGGTGCTTGAAAACAATACAGTACAGCTCTCTGATTTTCCAATCTGAGGGTATGATTTTCATGAATATCAAAAAACTTCCCCCTTTTTAGAAATTGGGAAAATTTTCTCATGTCTGTAACCTTTGATTGATTACATTAGACCTAATAAAATACACATATTTTGTATCAGCATAAAAATTCGATTCTCGAATTCAGTTGTTATAAAAACTTTGTTTTTAGAGTTTCGGTTATTATTGGGACAGGTCACTTCGTACTTTCATTTCATTATCACGAACTGTTCGGAGGGCAGAGGGTATACGAAGTGAGTTCCTTCAAACATACAATATTGGTGCTCTTTTTTCTGGTTCTTAATGCGAAAAAAATTAACAAGATTTGAATTCTTTATCATTAGCTGAAATTGTTTTTTGTGTTGGTATAAATTAGTAATTATAAATCAATTAGTGGTAAGTCCAATCTAGCCCATTTTAATGAAAAAAGGGTATCTGAGGGAGGGAGGGAGCTGGTTGCCAGTCGATCACTTTTGACTCAAGTTAGGGAGCTAGAACTTTTGATTTCCAGTCGAATGAGTTTACAAAGTGAATTGGTAAAAGAATTTACAAGTTTATTGAAACTCTTTCCCTGCAAAGTACATTAGTAAAAGAGGGTACAAATTTATTGAAATTCTTTTGAAAAAAAAATCAAAACAAGGATTTTTTAGAAATCACAATTTTTTCAGAAGTGTTTAGGGAAAGAGTCCGTGGGGGGCATATACCTTTAAAATAAAGAAGTGATCCCTCGCCTATTCCCCAATGGCCTGACCCGTGGCTCTCAGATATGCCCCTAGACCCTGGCCCAGCGTTTTATTTCTGTCATTGATTGTTGAAACAGGTGGAAAGACCTTCAAAATGAGGTGTCACCTGACATATGCAGCCCCCTGTTTAAAAAATAGGGCTAATTTAAAGAATATACTAATTTTAATTATTTGAGATAATAATAGAGTAAGTCATCAGTGCAGTCTAGTCTGTTTAAAAAACAGTGTTTGTAGGGTGGGGGGGGGGCTGTTTGCTCTCCAATCACCTTTGACTCATAAATAGGGAACTAGAACTTTCGATATCAAGGTGAATGAGTTTAATACAAAATTTCTTCGATAACTCATTTATTCAGCCTTAATTCATTAAGCCTTAGGCAGAAATTCATTAAGTCTTAACAAGCAGATAATCAAGATGGAAAGATAAAGATGGGCCACAAAATACCCCGAGGCAGGTATGATTGTTTTTATTTAGGTATCTCAATATCACAGGCCAAATCATCCAGTATTTCCCATTATGAATCAAGGAAAAGACGGTAATAAATAAGGACAAATAAAATAATTCTAAAATTTGCATTAATCGTGCCCTGTTCCTTCAACCATATTACCTTAAAAAAAAGAGGTGATCCTTGGCCCACAGACCTAGTCAGTCTACAAAATTCCCAGGACCCAACCTTTTGAATATTACATGTTAACAATGGGAAACTTACAGAGCTTACAGCCCTTGCCGCGGTAGATGGGGGCAGAGGGTTGATCCCGGAGGCAGACTTATTAGACCATTGAACCGAGTTAAACAAAATGGCTATCTAAAAATTTTACTAAGATACATATTATTAAATATATATGTAATTCTCCCCAGATAATTTTCCCCATATTCCCCCTTGATAATTTTTTATGTTCATTTGAGCAAAACTGAAAGTTGTACTAACCTGTCTAAGTCAGAGGCAATACTTCCGTAAAGAGCCAATAAGGTTCAATGTAATAATTTTGCTTTACTTATTTATTGCTTAAAGTGCTACACCGGGTTTAGATCCAAAAGTTTAGAAAAACATGTAGTGTAACTAAAAAAAAAAGAAATTGAAAAAATGTATTAAGTCAAAATAAAAGAACTATATACTCTGAGGGATGTTTTTATAATTATTATTTTGTTTTTTTAGTATAATTTAAAGAACATGAATTATAACTAAAAAAAATTATTGGATATTACGTCAAAATAAAAGAACTATCAACTTTAACGGGCATGTTTTTTATTGTTTTTTTTTTTTAGTGTATTTTATAGAACATGCAGCCTAACCAAATAAAATATTGGGCATTATACGGAAATAAAATTGGTACCTATTTTGCCCTTTCTCTTGGCTGCTCAATTTTGCGTATGAGAAAATTTTTGTGACGGGGGGGGGATTATTGGGAAGAATTTCCCACAGGGGAGAATTTTCTTCGGGGATTTCCTAGGGGAGGAATTTTCTGCACTTGGTATTTCTGAAGAATGGTTTGTGCACCGGGATTTGTGGGAAGGGGTCTGCGGTTTTTTTCCACGAGGCTATTTTCTGGCCAGAGTGGGTATTTGTCAAGGGGAGGGGGTAACTTGCTTGTTTGTAAAAACATTGAGTTATGGTAAGGTTTAAGGTTCTTGATGGAGAGGCAACACACCATTACTCTTCATTTACTGTTTAAAGTTTTTGACTTTGTGCCTGTCTTAGTTTATAGGTTACAGGAGATGAATCCATGATAAAAGAGAAACTCATCTAATGGTTGTTAAGTCTACTAAACGACTGTTATATCTACTACTATTTTTGATATCAATTGGAGTCGTTGTTTCTTGATCTTTCTTTGCTGAAAAAGGCTTCTATTAAAAAAAAAACAACACCGCATGTTCTCCTTTATTAAAAAATATTCCAGTGACACCAGGCTAATGTTCAAGCAGTTCTCAGGGGAATAAAACTATCGTCTGGGAAATCATTGCTCCATTCTTCGTTCCAGTTTCTTCTAATAGCACATTTCGTGATAGCTAAATGCGATTCATTTTCAGTCAAGCTTGTTCGTTAATGGGCTCATTATAAGTCATGAGATTATCGAAATAATTGTATCGTCTTAACATTATTGATTTTGCTTGGCTTTTAGAGCACGCGGTACTTTAAAGAATCGTCCTATCTTTCCATTATAAGTTTTTATTTAGTTTGTGCGGCCAAAGTATTAAAAACTGATTGAGCCGTTTTGTCTTAACTTGAAGAGCTTGAATTACGACACTTACTTTGCCAAAAATTTGTCAAAATCCATTTAACTTTTCCCATTTTGTGCCAGAGATAGACATATTCAGATTTAATGAGCCTGTAATTTTCTTTGTTTAACCAGAGCAGTAGGACTTACTTATATAAGTTCGCGAAAGGACAGTCTCTAAAAGTTTTTTAGCATACCCCCTTTAAAAATGTCGAAAACCAACTCAAAGGAAGTCAAATTTTAGTAATACAACCCTTAAGACTCCCAGTTATACTACCCACATTGATTCGACTGATAACGCAGTTAAATTCCTGTCAATTTTTAACAACATTGCTTAGAGATTTCACAATGGAGCTGAAAAATTCACTAATGGGCCATTGAGACCCCTTTTCAGACAGCCGGATGACGATGAGACTTACAAAAAGCTTTTTATGGTTTTGAATTTCCCAAAGTTATCTCCTCAAATAAAGATGTTCCTTTTTACAATCTATTTTATATATTTAGTTACACCAGCTTTGATATATGTAAATACGTCAATGAAATGTTTTATGTTTTCCCCATGAAGAAAAAACTAATACAACATAATAATCCTGTTGCAATTAAAAAAAGAGACTAATCCTTTTACAGATGGTGTGTTAAATCCTAATAAAAGTAATTGCCTCTTGTTATGAATTTATTTGAATTGAATTTGAACTATACCAAATACTTTCAATTTCCTATTTCCCTTGTTGGGATAGCTCTGTGACACGGTTTATTGATAATTTCATAAGGAGCTCTTTCCTTTGTGTCCCTGACTCTTCTACATTTGATGTGCGGTGCAACCATGGTTTTTGGCTTGTTTTGAATTGGTTTGAGAGTGCTTATCAACCTACAGACACTTAGTGCAGTGCCTGCTTCTGATTTATTTGTTTGCTCAATACTTGCTACTATTGACTGAGGGTCCCCCCTCTACAGGTGTTTATTTTATTTACTTAACTTTGTTGTTTTACTCATTATTTCTAACTTACGCTATTGGTATTTAATTTATTCCTGATGACTGATAGGACACCTAATAGTCCTGTAACCCCTGACCTAAATGGTTATGGTGTGAGGATTATGGCCCTAGGAGTAAAAAATCCAGATGAGACATTGGGATCCAGCCACCGACATTTGGGAGTAGACCAGCTATTACAAAAAAAACTGTCTGAACGCCATCAGAAACAAGAATGTAGAGGCTGTTACGGCTGATATCAGAAAGACTTGTACCGGATGACTCTATTTTCATAATTGCTATGAACCAATCAGTAGCTATTTCTGTCTCAGATATAGCACGAAATGGTTATAAGGTAAAATTAATGTTTTGTCCAAGCTCCAAAGCCAATCGAATCAGAAACAGAAAAGGTATTGTATTCATCCTATCTAAGGAAGTCACGAATTTGGGTGATTTTTTAGAGAGATTGAAGATGATGATAGAAACCAACAAGTGACAATGACCTTCAAAATTCAAGCCCCATGGTTGCCCCTATGGTTTGCACCTTCAATCTGGATGTGCAATTCCCACTGAAATTCTCTGTTTGGAATGCAAGGTATACAGTAAAGCAATTTATACCCTGGACAATAGTGCATCAATTGCCAAAGTCTTGGCCACATGGCTTCTAATTGCCACAGAGACAGAAGATGTCTATTATGTAATGGACAACACTTCCTTTAGGAATGTTCCCCAATACAAGACAGTAAAGACAGTATTGCCAAAGTTTTGGCCACATGGCTTCTAATTGCCACAGAGACAGAAGATGTTCATTATGTAATAAACATCTTTATTGAGGAATGTCCCCAATACAAGACAGTAAAGGATGAACAGGTACTTAAGTGTCCAAACTGCAATGGAAAGCATGCTACTAACTCGAAGGAGTGTCCAATACTCATGGAGATTATATATTTTGTTACTACGTAACCATATCGTTACACGTAACAAGGAGCGTGGAAGGGCCTAAGTATCCTCTAATTTTTTCGGTCACATAAAAAGGGCACTAGAACTTTTAATCTCTGTTAGAATGAGCCCTCTCGCAACTTTCTAGGACCACTAGGTTGAAGCGATTATCCCTGGAAAAAAAACAAAAAATAAATATCCATGATCTGTCTTCTGGCAAAAAATTCAAAATTCCGCATTTTTGTAGATAAGACCTTGAAACTTCTATAATAGAGTTCTCTGATACTTTGAATCTGATGATGTGATTTTCGTTAAGATTCTATGACTTTAGCGGGTGTTTTCCCCTATTTTCTAAAATAACGCAAATTTTATCAGGCTCTAAGTTTTTGATGGGAAAGACTAAACTTGAAGAAATTTATATATTTAAAATCAGTAAAAAATATGATATTTTTGATGTAACTATTGTGTAAAAAGTTTTTTTTAGAGTTTCTTTTATTATTGAGCCGTTTCACTGTATTTTTATTTTTCCTCTTCCAGTTTTAGTCAATTTTGAGGAATACTATCCAGGCGAAATGTGTATCTATTTCTTTTTCACGTTACTCAAAACTCTAATATTTCTCCCATTTAGTGCTTTCGGATAAGAGTAAAATTGAATGTTTTTCCGACTTGAAGCTTTTATTGTGATGGAGATGCACTATTGTAGACGGGAAATCAATAAAAGCTAAAAGAATTAGATAATGCTATATTCGTTTTTTCCTGGTGACTGGTCTGGATGAGCTGAATATCATTTACTCTTCTTTTTGCTTCTTAGCTTATGCTTTTGTGCTAATAATTTTTGTTAGTAGGACTTGTGAAAGAAGATTACCAAAACCATAATAACTTTGTCTTTGGGGATGACTTACTCCCCCACACACCCCGGGGGAGGGGCTGCCAGTTACAAACTTTGACCAGTGTTTACATACAGTAATGGTTATTGTGAAGTGTACAGACGTTTTCAGGGGGATTTTTTTGGTTTGTGGGGGGGATGTTGAGAGAAGGGGGCTATGTAGGAGGATCTTTCTTTGGAGGAACATGTCATGGGGGAAGAGAAATTCAATGAAGGGGGCATAGGATTTTCTAGCTTTATTATAAAAAAACAATGAAAAATAAACATGAAAAAGTTTTTCAACTGAAAGTAAGGAGAAGCATTAAAACTTAAGACGAGCAGAGATTATTACTTAGATGAGGGGTTCTTCTCCTCATAAATACCTTGCTCTTTATGCGAAAGTATTTTTAGTAATTTCAACTGTTTGTTCTACGACCTTTCTGATTCAGGGGTGATTCTTAAAGAATTGGGACAAAATTTAAGCTTAGTGTAAAAAGTGAGGTACTAACGAGGGTACAAACCCCCTCATATACATAACGCAAAATATAAGAACATAGAAGTTCGTTATGTAAGTTAATTTTTAAGTTACGTATATTTTTTTACTAATGAAAACGTTCGTTAAAAATTAAAAGATCTAGTTGCCATTTCAAGTAACCGAAACATTGGAGGGCAGCTAGGCCTCCTCCCCGACCCCTTTTTCTCAAAATTGTCCGATCAAAACTAAGAGAAAGACATTTAGCCAAAAAAAAATTAATATGCAAATTTCATTTTAATAAATTATCTGCGGAAAGTCAAAATCAAACATGCATTAATTCAAAAACCTTCAGAAATAAAAAAAAACTAGTTTTTTTTAACTCAAAGTAAGGAACGACATTAAAACTTAAAACGAACAGAAATTACTCGTTGATGAAAGGGGCTGTTCCCTTCTCAACGCCCCGCTCTTTACGCTAGAGTTTAGGTCCGACGAAGCTTTAATACAGTGGTAAATTTAAACACATTGAAAAATTCCTAGTAGTCCTAAATTAAACTTCTTGAATATCGTAATAAGAAACTTTAAGAAAAGCTGGATGAAATTTCAAGCCTGACAAGCTGACAGATTCATTAGTATTTGTTGGACCAAAGCGAACACCGAGAGTAGAGTTAAATGTAACTGCATTTGATACTATTGTAGACAAGATGGATCTGTCAACTATAACTCAGTCTCAAGCATTAAAAGCGAACAGACCCAGATTTTTGAACCCCACTGCCCAAAGCAATTAAATTAACACTGCGGCAGCTCTACTTTCGAAGTTCGCGAATAAAGAAATTATTTATGGTGTATTTAGAGCTAAGTCAAAGCTAGCTAAATCAGGAATTTTTGTTAGTGAATTCCTGACGAAAATGGAAAGGTCAATCCTAGATTATGCACGTGATCGTTATGGTATAAAAAAATGTTTGGTCAGATTGTGAGCTCATTTTTATGCGCCAAAAAAGTGAAGTCACTTGATGACACATGGTCAAATGTTAACTGAGTGATTGTTTGTTAGTTGTAATAAATACATTGTTTTTGCATTATTTTTATGTCCCCACCACTCAGTAGTCATTTTATTTGTGGGTGTTTTTTGTTGCTTTATTATTAATATTATAGTTGTACTTTTATTGTTACCGTTTCTGTTGGTGTGTTTGATGGTAGTTAGAATCCAGGATGGATAGTGATTAAAATATACATTAGCAAGATGTTTAGAAAATCAGTTCCTGATAGAAGATCATATTGAAATTCTTATTGGATGTGATGATTTTATGCTCATTTGGTTTAAAATTCTAAAGCAAAGAAAATTTGTCTGGCCATCGAAGAATGGTTGTAGTTTAGGTAAAGATGAACTAATGTTTCATGTTTGGCACATGGAATTGCCAAGCTGCGATTGGTTATTTGAATATTTTACAGTTGATTGAGGAGTCGCATAGTGAATTTGATATAATTGGAATTTGTGAATTATTTTTGAGTCAGGATCAGTCTCTCTGGGCCTATTCTTTTCTAAATTACCAGCTAAAACGAGTGTCTCGGACTGGAATGGATCGTGGTGGCCTTGGGTTTTTGGTAAAGATGAAATTCCGTTTGAAGATAAGGCATGGTTTATTAGTTTGAAATCATGGTAAGATGGAAAGTGTTGTGGTGTATAGGTCGCCAAGTGCTCACTTGGAGGATTTTGATTATGGTTCTGATGAGCAGATGAAGGGAATGTCTGCTATAGATTTGGTTTTTATTTGCATGGTATGTTTCAATTTTAACCTTTTCAATTTTATAGCAGATAATTTTGATTTTGTTTTTAATTTTGGGATTTCATGTGATTTTTACCCTTTAGTGAGCTTACCGCTGAATTTCTAGTCATTTTGCTGCATTAATTGATAATATTTTTGTGAGGTTAAAGTAGCCTACTTGAATCATAGCTATGCTGATTGTATAATTTACCCTGGTTCGGACCATTCATCGTTTGTTTGAAAAAATAAATGTGTAGAGGATTAAGTTTATACAGCAAAAAGAAACAAAGTGCGACAGCTGAAGAAGATAACTTGGAAAAGTTTATAGAGGTGTTGACCTGTCTTAATTGGCAGTCAGTGATTCTGCCTGCCGAGTGCCTACCTAATTTCATTTGCAGATGGTACTGCTATTAATTTTTCTAGTCGTTATGTTTAATCTTCAATAGAAAATGTTAATAGTTCAATAGCGTGAAACTTCAGCGTAAAGAGCGGGGCGTTGAGAAGGGAACAGTCTCTTTCATACACGGAGTAATTTCTGTTCGTTTTAAATTTTAATGTCGCTCCTTACGTTCAGTTAAAAAAACTAGTTTTTTTTTATTTAATTTCTGAACGTTTTTGAATTATTGCATGTTTGATTTTGGCTCTCAGCACATAAATTATTAGAATGAAATTTGTATATCAATTCTTTTTTTGGCTAAATGGCTTTCTCTTAGTTTTGATCAGACGACTTTGAGAAATAAGGGGTGGGGAAGGAGCCCTACTTGCCCTCCAATTTTTTGGTTACTTAAAAAGGCAACTAGAACTTTTAATTTTTAACGAACGTTCTTATTAGTAAAAAATATACGTAACTTAAGAAATTGCGTAACAAACTTTTATATTCTTATATTTTTCTCATGTGTATAAGGGGGTTTTTCCCTCGCTCTTGACACTAGATCTTAAGTTATGTCCCAATTCTTTAAGAATGACACCTGAATCAGAAAGACCCTAGAATAAATAGTTAAAATTAATAAAAAAATACTTTAGCATAAAGAGCGAGGTATTTAGGAGGAGAAGAGCCCCTCATATGCGTAACAATCTCTGGTCGTTTTAATGATACTCCTTACTTTCAATTGAAAAATTTTTCATGTTTATTTTTTCATTTTTTTATAGTAATCCTAGAAAATCCTGCGCCCTTTTCATTGAGTTTCTCTTCCCCCATGACATATTCCTCCAAGAAAAGATCCTTCCATATAGCCCCTCCCCTCAATCCCCCCAAACAAAAAAAATCCTCCTGAAAACGTCTGTACACTTCCCAATAACCATTACTGTATGTAAACACTGGTCAAAGTTTGTAACTTGTAGCCCCTCCCCCAGGGACTGTTGGGGAGTAATTCATCTCCAGAGACATTGTTAATATTGTTTTTGACTATTTAGAACAAAATGGCTTTCTCAAAGTTTTGATCCGTTGATTTGGGAAAAAATGAGCGTGGGAGCGGGCCTAGGTGCCCTCCAATTTTTTGGTCACTTAAAAAGGGCACTAGATTTTCTCATTTCGGTTAGAATGAGCCCTCTGGTAATATTCCAGGAGCACTTGGTCGATACGATGACCACTGGGGAAAAGAAGAAGAAAAAAACCTAATAAACACGCACCCGTGGTTTGTATTCCGGCAAAAAATACGAAATTCCACATTTTTGTAGATAAGAGCTTGAAATTTTGCTATAGGGTTCTCTGATACGCTGAATGCAATGGTGTGATTTTCGTTAAGATTCTATGACTTTTAGGTTTCCCCCTATTTTCCAAAATAAGGCAAGTTTTCTCAACTTTTGATGACACAGACAAAATATGATGAAACTTATATATTTAAAATCAGCATAAAAAAACCAATTCTTTTGATGTATCTTTTAGCATCAAAATTCCATTTTTTAGAGTTTCGTTTACTATTGAGCCGGGTCGCTCCTTACTACAGTTCGTCCCACGAACTGTTTGATATGCCAAGCTACAAGTTTTCCAGAAAAAACATTGAGCCGTTTTCGTGAACATACATACATATGAAATTATTGCTCACTTACATATATATATATATATATATATATATATATATATATATATATATATATATATATACATATATATATATATATATACTAGCTGTTGGGGTGGCTCTTCGTGCCACCCCAACACCTAGTTGGTGGGGCGCTTCGCGCCCCCCCCCAAGCCCCCCCGCGTGCGTAAGTCGTTACGCGCCATATTAGTTACGCGCCATTGTAGTTGTGTCCCTGTGTCCCACCTGTGAATAGAGATAGATATAAATATATGTTTTTAACTACGTAAAACATGCGAATATACAACATTCTTCGCTGTCCCATTGTCTGTGCATATAAATAGATTGTCAGGTTTACTGACTCTTGAACATGCAACATATAATTGTCCATGGGAAAAACAATCCGTATTCAGATCTATACCTCATTACTCTAATAATGACGACCGGGGTGTCCCGGTCGTCATTCGTGTCCCGGTGTCCCGGTCTGTAATTTCTATTCGAACAATCCCTGTGTCCCGGTCGTCATTTATATATCCCGCATGTGCCCCCGGCGTCCCCGTTATAGTTGTGTCCCTGTGTCCCGGTCGTCATTTATATTCCCTGTGTCCCGGTCGTGATTTGTGTCCGGGTGTCCCAAATCCCAAAGTCAAAATCCCAAACCCAATCATCAGCGCTATCATTTTCAGTTTTGATATATTTTGACTCTCGCTGTCCAGGTGGATTTTCATCTAACTGCGCGGTTTTGCGTTCTTTAGCCGCAAGCCTGTTTTCTTCCTGTTTTTGTGATTCCCCAGCACGCTTTCTTTTCTTACTTTCTCTATCAGCTGCAAGCCTGTTTTCTTGCTGTTCTTGTGATTCCTCGGAACGCTTTCTTTTCTTACTTTCTCTATCAGCAGCAAGTTTTTTGGCATAAACACTTTGAGCAGCTTCCTCGGCTGCTGCCATTGTAGGTTCTTCAGTCATTTTACAATTAAACATTTTTCCGTGAACAAATGTCTTAAATACCGTTAATGACGTCACTGTCATAGCAAAAATGACGACAAATAACTTCATGACGTCAGTCGACACAGAAACATGACGTCACCTGACAGACAGACACACAGACAGACAACTTATTTTTATATATATAGATATATATATATATATATATATATATATATATATATATATATATATATATATATATATATATTGAAGTGATTATGGATTTTGAAGTGATTAATTTCCCATTCCCTGAAAGAACTATACACTCAAATATCACATATTCGGCGTTTTTCTCACAGTTACTTCGATATGTAAGGATTTGTAGTAATTATATTGATTTTAAAAATAGATGTAAAATCTTAAACCAAAAATTGATATTAAGAGGTTTTTCTGCAAATAAATTAACTTGGCAATTTAAAAAAAAAATTCAGTTTTCATTATAGCGAACTTTTAAATAAATACCAAAAGAATTATCTAGAAATACTTAGAGAGATTATTGGTTAATTTTGTAGTTTCGCGAAAAGTTGATGCAGCGCCATTTATTTTGTGAATTGTGTCTAAAAGAGTGGATTTTTCAAAAATAGCCACATGGTACTGATGAAATCTGTAATTGTCTTAGCTCATTCAAGTTTTTTGTAAAGAGTTAATATTTGTGATTTGGTAAAATTTATCAAATTTAGTTTACCTACTGCTGCTAAGCAGAGGAATATATTAACAGGATAAGCTTGTTTTGGTGTTACTTGGTTGTTCTACATTTGCTTTTTTTCATAGGCATATATTTTGGGGGTGATACCTAACACGGGGAGACCATAGATATTCTGTGGTAAGCACAACACTTGACTGAGTAGAGAATTTATAGTGCCGAAACCCTATAGGCAAGTGCGTATTCTCCTGATGAGCGCTTGTCTTGGGTTGTTGCCTCTGAATTGTTTGTCTTTACTGTTTTTATTGTTTGGTAAATGACGACTTATACTTATTGACGACATGACTGCCTGTCCATGGGTTATTCTTTATGGTTGATTGTGTATGGCTATGCTGTTTGACCTATGTGATTGTATGGATTAGTAGGGTTAAGGCCTCATTCAAGTGCTGGTCTATATTAATCACTAATTTAGGAAAACAGTCTTCCTTCTCCTTCTGTCTTCCTTTTTATATATATATATATATATATATATATATATATATATATATATATATATATATATATATATATATATATATATATATATATATATATATATATGTTGGGGGCCCTTCGTGCCCCCCCAAGCCCCCCTGCGCGCGTAAGCCATCACGCGCCATTTTAGTTACGCGCCATTGTAGTTGTGTCCCTATGTCCCACCTGTGAATATAGATGTATATATATATATATATATATATATATATATATATATATATGTATATATATACTTATATATCTATGTTTTTAACTACGTAAAACTTGCGAATATACAACATTCTTTGCTGTCCCGTTGTCTGTGCATATAAATAGATTGTCAGGTTTACCGACTCTTGAACAAGCAACATATAATGGTCCATGGGAAAACAATCCGTATTCAGATCTATACCTCATGATTCTAATGATTGCCCTTGAGCTTTGTTGATGGTGATTGCTAATCGACCATTCCCTGTGTCGCCATCGTCATTTATATATCCCCCTGTGCCCCCCGGCGTTCCCTTCGTAGTTGTGTCCCTGTGTCCCGGTCGTCATTTATATTCTCTGTGTCCCGGTCGTCATTTGTGTCCCGGTGTCCCAGTCTGTGATTTCTCTTTGAGTGTCCCAGGCGTCATTTATATTCCTTGTGTCCCGGTCGTCATTTGTGTCCCGGTGTCCCGGTCTGTATATACATTCGTTTTTGAATTGGTCTTTTTTAAGTTTTTAGTTTTTTACCTTTTTTTAGTTTTTTTTAGTTATACCTCATGATTCTAATGATTGCCATTGAGCTTTGTTGATTGTGATTGCTAATCGAACATTCCCTGCGTCCCCGTCGTCATTTATATATCCCCCTGTGCCCCCCGGCGTCCCCGTTGTAGTTGTGTCCCTGTGTCCCGGTCGTCATTTATATTCCCTGTGTCCCGGTCGTCATTTGTATCCCGGTGTCCCGGTCTGTATATACATTCGTTTTTTTAGTTTTGTTTTTCTCCTTTATTTTTCATTTTTTTTCTTTTTATTTTTTTTTCGTTTTTCGTTTTTTTAGTTTTTTAGCTTTTCAGTTTTTTTATTAGTTTTTAGTTTTTTTTTTCTTTTTAGTTTTTTTGTAGTTTTTACCTTTTTTTAGTTTTTTTAGTTTTTTTTACTTATGTCCTGGTCGTCATTTATACTCCCTGTGTCCCGGTCGTCATTTGTGTCCCGGTGCTTTGTTGATGGTGATTGCTAATCGAAAATTCCTTGTGTCCCGGTCGCTTTCTCTTTGAGTGTCGTCATTTATATTCCCTATGTGCCGGTGTCCCGGTCGTCATTTGTGTCCCGATGTCCCGGTCTGTAATTTCGTCAGTCGAAAACATGACGTCAACATGACGTCATTCGACACACAAACATGACGTCACTCGACAGACACACACACACACAGACATTTTTATATATATATATATATATATATATATATATATATATATATATATATATATATATATATATATATATATATATGAATATAGAATATATATATATGAAATTACTTTGTTAATACCTCTTGGTGCAGGCCTGTAGATGTTAAGATACAAACAATCTTCACTTTGATTTCCAATAAATGAAATCAGCTTTTCCATCCTATTTAGCCAAAGCCGAGGTATTTGTTTCAGCCACTTTGTTCTGAAATAAAAGATAGCTCAAAATTAGTTGTGTTCTAGCTTAATGTAAAGGCCATTGAACAACAAGCAAAAAAATCTGACTGGTTATTTTTTTTTAATGCCATTTTGTTTAAATGTTGTTCATTTTGGACATACCTAGGTTAGATATGCTGGTAGTGAGGGTATATAAACCTGCCCTAAATTATTTCGGCTACTCCAAGGTCTCACTGTAGCCAATTCCTAGTATGAGAATTTATTTCGCAATTAAATGTTATTTACGCCGCATGAGCGACACTTACGTTTTGTCCTGGATTTCACGTTTTCCTCAGCTATACTGCTAATTTCAGCTTATTGGTACTTTAAAGTAGTCATATTGAGCCTTGTAAAGAAAAAGAGGGCCAATTTTCTATTTATATAAATTGGGCTCAAAGTTGGTCTGTGGGAACTCTGTCTCTCTTCTTGTCAGCTTTTTCGCGG